>NC_134700.1:187164845-187242345 GCF_043290135.1 Rhipicephalus microplus | reverse complement strand
TTATTAAATGTAAAATTTGTTACTATAATCGAGAGCTGATCAACGGCTCAGTAAGGTAATCTTCTTGTGTCACATATGAATTTGCACAAGGCACCATAGACGTTTTTTTTATTGATATGATATATAGGGAGATGTTGGCGCACCATTATGGCGCCGGCTACTCCTTAGCCGTTGATTGAAACTTGAACACATCTCTTGAAGCAAAACATACAAAGCAGTGCATGGAAAATAGAAAACTCGGGCACAGATATGCAAAGACACACTTATACGCACATATCACAACATAATGGTAAGTAAATGTTTGAAAGTCAATGAAAGAAGTCTGTGGAAATGTCCCTCGTTAATATTCGGTTCACCAGCACAAAACAGCAGAGCACACGTCTGGTCCTTACAAAGATGCATTCGCTCGTATGTACATAATAGTCAACACGTCATTCATTTCACAACACACACGTGATGGGTGTCACATGATACTGTACATAATAAGTACATGTGTTACAAATGAAAGTTTGTTCTTTGTTAATACTTGTCTGCAATCCCGCTGTCTTGTAAAAAGCGTGTTAATGCTTTTAAAGCGTGTGACTGTAACACTCCAGTTGGCCACGGGCCCAGAAGTTTTCTCATGCTAAATGTCTGCGGTTCAATGCGAACAGTTCAGACATAAGACGGCGTCTCGGCGTGTCATGATGTGGACAGTCTATGAGAAGGTGACATACGTCTTCATCTATAAATCCACATTCGCATTCGGGAGTTTCATCTCTGCCGATTCTGTGCAAAAAAAGTTTTTTGTATGTGGTGCCTAGCCTCAATCAGTGAATTAGAGTTTCCATACTTCTATCTAATGCCAGCGTAATTTTGAATTCAATAAATGGGACGATGTGATATAAATCGCAGCTCTTTGTACTTTGGTCAAACCAAGCAGTTTTGCTCATTCTGAAAGTTGTATTCGTTATAATACTACGCAAATCATTTTTCGAAATTGGTAAAAAAACAGTAACGTCTTTACGATGTGCTTGTCGTGCTGCTTTATCGGCAGCTGTGTTTCCAGGAATGTTGCAATGGCCAGGTATCCACTGGAATTCGATCTCATGTTGCGCCTTCTTTGCTTTGGTGAGCTCTTTCAGCGTTTCGTATGTCATACTATCACTTATTACTGTCCTGTTTGTACTGGAGAGTGGTCTTAATGCGGCCTGTGAGTCACTGAAAAGTACCCATTTTCTAGCGTCTGCTACCGAGTTTATAAACGTTAGAGCATACAGAGTAGCGAAAAGCTCAGATGTAGTAGATGACGTCATGCGACATAATTTAAACGATTCCTGAATATTGAGCTGGGGTATGATAAATGTCGATGTTGAAGACGTTGTAGTACGTGAGCCATCTGTGTAAATTTGTATGTACCCTGGATACCGCATGTGTATCTGATAAAGCGCTAGTTGTTGAGCCGCTTGGATGAACATGTCTCTCTTTCTGATAATGCCATCCACTGAGAATTTAATGCTTGGTATTGCAAGCAGCCATGAAGGATAGTCCATTTCATAGCTCCAAAATTCATTTCTGGGAAATATATGTACATTACTCTGTATATCGTTATGATCATTGCTTTTATCTCTTTGTAAAATCTCCAGTGCCAATGGGTGGTCCTTGTGTTGCGTCTGTAAGCGAAAAAAAATGGCGGCATGTTTCAATTGTTCTCATGACTGGAAAGGGTGGTTGTCGAGTCTCTGCGATGACAAGGCTCCTGGAAGTTGCTCGTGGAACACCTATGCAGACGCGCATTCCCCTAGCTATTAGTCTTTGAAGTCGCTCCTCTGAAGTGCGGGAAAGGCCGTGTAAGACTGCTGCAGAATATGCAACTTTTTGTCGTATTAAAGCATTGTGAACAGCGAGCATGGATGATACAGATCCGCCCCATGATGTCCCAGCAATTCCGCGGAGTATATTCACAAGCGTATTCACCTCGTTTTCGAGTTTCTTTACGTGATGTGCCCATGATAGCTGCCTATCTTGTATTACTCCGAGAAACCTATGCTGTGTTACAATCATTAGTGGTTCTCCTTCTAATTTGAGATTGAAGTTCTTTAACTTCTTACGGGTGAAGGGCAATACAGCTGTCTTTGCGTGCGATAGGATCATTCATCTTTCTTTTAAAAAGTTGTTGATAATATTTATTCGGTCTTGCAATGCACTCTGAATTAACCGTAGGTCCGTGCCAGATGCCCAAATGCACACATCATCTGCATATAAGGAGAATTTCAACCTGGAAGGCAATCTTTTAAACAAATCAGCCATAACACAGTTGAAAAAAAAAGGGCTGAGTACGCTTTCTTGTGGCACTCCCTGTCTGACGTCGTGTTCTGCACTTTTTCCTTCGCTCGTCTGAATGAATATTTTGCGACCTCATAAAAATTTGGATACCCACCGCAAAGACCTGCCGGACAGTCCGAGTTCCAACATACTCAGCAGACCACGAGTGTGACTGACTGTGTCAAATGCCCTTTTGATGTCCAGGAACACTGCGACCGTCAAACTACCACAGGCGCGTTCATGCTCCACATACGTTACTAAGTCCAGTATTGCATCCATTGTGCATCTCTGTTTCCTGAAACATGTTAAGTAGTTGGAGAATACACCAGTTTTGTTGCACCACCATTGAAGTCGCGCATCAATCATTTTTTCTGTTACCTTACATAGACAGCTTGTCAGACTGATTGGACGGAAGGATTCAAGGTTAAAGGGCGTCTTAGCCGGTTTTAAGATCGGAATGATGTGAGCAGACTTCCAAGACTCGGGTACAATTTCTTGCACCCATAGATTATTGTAAATATCTATGAGAATAGTTGTGCCTGTGGGCCCAAGGTTCATTAGAATATTGTATGTAATGCCGTCCGGTCCAGAGGCCGATTTTTGACGACATGATGCTATAGCACAATGCAGCTCCCTTGACGTAAATACAGGGTCTCGTTCAGGATCCTGGGCCCAAAAGCAAGCATTAATTTTCTGGCTGGCTAACGCGACAGGATTATCAAATAAGGCACATTGTGATGCGGCGGGCCTACTGATAAGTCGACAAAATTCATCTGCTACCACAGCTTCCGGTTTGTCCAAGGCTACAGCAAGAGCACGAAATGGGAAGCTCTGTGATACAGGGCCCCTAAGTGCTCGAATTACAAGCCAAATTCTTGGAACAGGTGTGTGGGGAGAGAGCGTGCCACAAAAATCACGCCAGCGTCGTTTACCTAAATTTTTTAGCCGTCTGCGCATTACACTGTGGATTTTATGTGCATTTTTGTATGCTTATATACTTCCGCTGCGTCGATATGCTCTTTCTGAACGTCGTCGGATGGCTCTTAGATGTTCATACTCTCCATCGACTGTAGCACAGTCTTATGGAATCGGGGTTTTCTTTGTACATTTATTAGCATTCTCTTGAATATATTCAGTAAAGCTTTCAACTGTCGTGAGTACACTATATTGGTTTGTTAAGTGGTACCGAAAAAATTTCCAGTTCGTCAGTTTTCTGTAGCGTCTGATGTCGTCATTTCGCAAGTAGGGGTGATATATTAGAATGAGAAAATGGTCACTACCACGTGTTTCTACATCCGTTGTCCATACCACACCATTCACTAGACCTTGGGAACACATGGTTACATCGATGCAACTCGAGTAATTATGTTCTCGGAGAAAAGCTCGGGAGCCGTCATTTAAAATTGTCAAGTTGCATTTGTCTGCGGCACACTCAACAATGTTCCCACGTGCAACACATTGATCACTACCCCAGATTACGTTGTGTGCATTAAAGTCTCTGCATATAAACGTATATGAATTAGAAATGTTGAAGATATTTGTTAGCTCTTCCACCGAAATGCGGCTTGAAGGAGGTAGGTAAAAATTTATCACTGTTACGCACTGCTCACCAAAGGATACTTTGCAAGCGACGAATTCCGGGAAGTCCGAATCACTTGAGTTAACTTGATGAGAAGGTAGGTCCTTTCTGACGCACAAATGTACTCTGCTAGGACCACTTCGACGAGAGGACTTATATATCACGTAGTTGGAGAGGCGGAAATCATCATTCATTCCTGCCTCTTGGATGCAAAGTAATGAAAAGTTATACTGCAAAATGAGTTTACGGAAATCAGCACACTTCCTTCGAAGACCATTGGCATTACACTGGTATATGGAGACATCTTTGTAGCGCTTATTCATGTGTTACTTGTCACCGGTTTGACCCGGATTGTTGACACAATAGTGCTTCCACAGGCAGCAGGGCTTTTACTTCTGGCAGGTTGTTTGCTTCCGGTAAAGCAGACAGGATTGCCTTAAGTTTTGCGAAAAGCATTGGTAGAATCAATTGCATGACTGATGCAGAGGCACGGTCTCGATTAAATGGTTCATTTTCTGAGGCCTGTTGAGAATGACGTGACGTTTCGATGTTGTAGTTGGGGCGAACACTGGCACTGTCGGTTTTGCTACTTTCCGGCAGAGGTCGCGTGGGCGTTCGCAGCTTTGACGCGTAGGTTGGGTTACTTGAAGGTACTTCTCGTGAGTGGTCTCTCGGGTGTGCTCTTGGTGGTTCTCTTGGCGGTTCTCTTGGCGTACTTGTCGGCTGTTGTTGCGGTGGTCGCTGAGGTTTATCACGTACAGGATGAACAATCTCAAGGTTTGGAGATGGTTCATTGGGGCGTGGTTTTCTTCCATAGATGAGCTCATGCCGACGCATTTTTGCAGCAGTCAGTCCGTCAATGAACTTTATTTACAAATTGTCCTGAGGAGCCGATTCCCCTCAGAGGGGAGGGTCGGCTGCGGGCCGCACCCACGTGGGGACAGGAAGAGCGAGCCCCTCCGCCAAATTGCGGGCCCTCTGGACAGCCCGGATTTGGACCTCTTGGTCCGAGCTGGTAATTGCCGTCCTCCAGGCAGCTTCTGTGCTGAGAGGCTCGCCATCGCGCAGCGCCGCGCATTGCCAGAGCATGTGGGGTAACGTGCAACGTCTCTCTTCGCAATGAGGGCATTGCGGCTTTATGCTGTCGGTAAATTTGCTGTACACTAAAGGCGACGGGTAAGTACCCTTTTGCAGCATTCTTAAAGTGACTGACTGGGCCCTAGAGAGTTGCGGGTGCGGAAGCGAAAGCTACGCCTGGCCAATTGATAATTTTTGCAAATTTTAGGTAAGGTGAGGAGCGAATCAAGCTGCCGGATGCCATCTCCAAAATTAGATGCCGATTGCCCGTCACGGTGGGACAGTTCGCGTGCTCGGGCATGGGCAAGCTCATTGGCATAGGGGATAACAGGGTGGACATCCTTGCCCATGTGGGCAGGAAACCTGGTGATGTGGCCATATATTTCCGTGCAATGTGGTCTTTTGGTAAGAAGATGGGCCGCCTGCTCACAGACTGACCCGGTCATGAACGCTCGTGCAGCAGCTCGAGAATCATTGAAAATGCGCGTGCGCATAGGAATCGCCACGGCCATTGCTATAGCAGCCTGCTCTGCCCTAGCCGGCGTGGTATCTCGAAGAGATGCTGCTGTGAGGATTTTACCGCGAAGGTCAGTGACCACAGCCACGAAATTGGATGTGCCGGGATACTGTGCTGCGTCAACGAACGCCACAAGTTCAGGGGTGGCAGCGGCGGAACTGAGGAGCGACCTAGCCCTAGCGGCCCGGCGGCCGACATTGTAGAGAGGTTGAACATTTCTAGGAATTTGTGAGACCGTAATCTGCTCCCTCAATTTGGGTGGAAGCTGTATCTTTTTGTCTGCTACCATAGTTGGTTTGCAGCCCAGAAACTCCAGGATGCGTCTCCCAGCTTTGGAAGAGGACAGTCATGCAGCTTGTGCTGTTTGTTGCGCTTCTGCAATCTCACTAAATGTTTTATGCATACCAAGAGCCCTGAGCTTTTCCTCATTTGTGTTGTTTGGAAGGCCCAAGACCCTCTTAATGCACTTTCGAATAATCGCATCCAGTTTCCCTTGTTCTTTCCTTTCCCACCTATGCGCTGCGGCAATGTAATTAATGTGACTCATAAGAAAGGCATGGAAAAGCCTCATGAGGTTGGCCTCACAAAGCCCTCCACGCCTGTTAGACACCCGAAGTATAAGCTTCACCATGCTCTCCGCCTTTGCCGCAATACGAGTCAGAGTATGAGAGTTACTTCCGTGCTGCTCCAGGAACATGCCTAATATCCGAATTTTATCGACACGGGGGATGGCCTGCCCTGACCGTGTGTGACGTTCGATCCTGATCTCTTCCAGCGGAAATGGAATAGTCGTGAACTTGCGTTTTTCTGGCTGTGTGTACAGGAGGAGCTCTGACTTGGCGGTCGACAAGTGCAGCCCCGTGCTATCCAAAAACTCCTCCGTGCACCTGAGGGCCTGCTGGAGGGACTCCTCAACGTCTCCGTCCCTACCCCCAGTGCACCATATAGTAATATCGTCCGCATACAGCGCATGTCCGATGCGGTCGATACGAGAGAGTTTGAGCGAGAGTTTCCTCATCGCGATATTAAAAATTAGCGGCGAAATGACCGATCCTTGAGGGGTTCCCCTAGGTCCAAGGTGAAATTCCTTGGAGCAGAGGTCCCCGAGCCGAATGGTGGCAACGCGATCCCTGAGAAAAGAGCGGAAGAACCCGTAAAAGCGGGCCCCCAATCCTAACTCAGAGATCGAATCCAGTATGTGAGGATGTGAGATATTATCGAAAGCTTTCTCCAGATCGAGTGCAAGAATCCCTCGAACATCTCTGGTGTCTATGTCGAGAATTTGATGTTTAATCATTTTCATAACATCCTCCGTAGAGAGCGCGGGACGAAAGCCAATGAGATTGAAAGGGAAGAGCTCGTTTTGTTCAATGTGATGGGAGATTCGGTTAAGGATTGCATGTTCCGCGACCTTACCCACGCAACACGTGAGCGATATCGGTCGGAGCGTGCGGAGCCCGAGAGGTTTACCAGGCTTGGGAACGAGGACGACAAAGGCCGTTCGCCACTCCTTCGGCACCTGCCCCGACTCCGAAACCCGGTTGACCTCGTCAGTTACTAGCTCAATGGATCTATCGTCCAGATTTTTAAGTAGCCTATTACTGATACCATCCGGCCCGGGAGCCGATTTTCCATTGAGATCAAAAAGGACCGCCCTGATCTCTGCCGTGTTGAAGGGGGAGTCCAGCTCCGCATCCTCCAGACCAGATAAATACGGGTAGTCTGCATCCGTGGTAGCCCCCAGGGGGAGGTACCTATCCGCCAGCTGTTGTGAGATTTGATCATTTGAGAGCCCAGCAGACCTCTCCTTGTGAATGAGCCGATCAACAGTGTGTTTCTGATTAGCTTTAGTTTGCTTATCTCCCAGGAGGTGCTAGAGAATGTTCCATTTCGCCCCTGACCGCATCTGCCCATCGACAGCGTTACAGACCTCATCCCATTGTTGTCTGGCCAGGGTTTGGCTGTACGATTCAATCTCCTGTTTGAGCAGAGCAATTTTCTTTCTGAGCCGCCTGTTGAGTCGCTGCGTACGCCATCTGTTAAGTAAGGAGTTTTTGGCTTCAAGGAGCCTCGCTAGGCGGCTGTCCATGCGTTCCGTTTAAAGATCCGTCTCCACCACCTTAATGGCAGCTTTAACATCTGCCTTAAGACGCTCAAGTAGCTGGCCAAGGTCATCGTACTCTTTTTCATCGCTTTGTCTGAGTTCCCGAAAGGCATCCCAATCAACAATTTTGAAAACCCGCGGCGGCGGTGCTTTAACATCGAGGGAGTTAGACGCGATGAGATGGTCGCTCCCCAAGTTCTCATGCAAGTTCTGCCAGAAAGGGCACTTGACGTTCCTGACAAAAGCCAGGTCTGGCGTGGTGTCCCTTGCTACAGAATTGCCGAGACGTGTGGGAAAGTTGTGATCAGTAACTTGTAACATATTAAGATTGGTAGTATGCTGCAGAAGCGCCCGCCCCTTAGCCGTATTATTGATATAGCCCCATGTCTGATGTTGCGCATTGAAGTCGCCAGCAACTGTCAACGGAGCCGAGCCCGTGATTTTGGAGGTTTTGCAGAGAAGCGCATTAAAAGTCTCCCGAGTATCAGGTGGTGAGCTATAAACGTTGAGAATGAATAGGTGCTCCTTAAGCCGAGAGTTTGGGATTAACTCAATGAGTATGTGTTCCACCTTTAGGTCTGGACGTACATCGCGAACCTCAAAGGAGAACTCTTTGGATATGAGGGTGGCGACCCCGCGTTTTCCTTCCCCCCAGCAGGCCACGGAGCGATAACCCCGGAGGGCCACCTCTCCTTTAAGGGTCTCCTGGAGGAGTATTACGGCTGGCTTATTCTCCTGTGAGCTGACGAACTGCTGCAAGACTGCCTTCTTCCTGTGGAAGCTCGCGCAATTCCATTGCCAAACACAAATGTTTTATTTAGCTTCGCCATGATTGCTATTTAGGTTTTGCTCCACCACCACCACCCTTGCAGAAAGGGACTGGATGACAGAGCTGACACCAGCGATGGCCTCCTTAATTTCATGGACCACCTCCATAATTTCCTGTTTAAAGTCACTGAACTCCTTCTCGATATCTACCGGAGGGTCAGCGGCTTTTCGCTTACCGCCTCTAGGTTGTGCCTCGGCCTGCTGCACTTTCACCGCCCCTTCCGGCGTGCGTTCGCGCTGCCTAAGCTCCTCAACTAATGCTTTAATCTCCTGAAGCTCACTCCTCAGAGTTGCATTCTCACGCTCTAGCTGCTGTATTCTAGCCGTAGCTTGCTCTGGCAACTGGCGCTGCACGATAGTGCGAAACTCACATTTTGGGCCCACTCGTTCAGCCCAGGTAGGTTCCTGCCGAATCCGGGCACAGGAGGCAGACCTATCTCTCGAGCGAGAGCGGTGACCCGCACCCCGCCCAGGATTATCAAGGCCACCCCCCTGGTTGAACCCAAGCCCGGGAGCTTGCTGTGGCACGAACTCCGCGCGCTGCTTGTTTGCTTTTCTCCGTCGTCGCCTTCTACGCCGAACGATGTAGGGAACCTGGTACCTGCTTTGGCAGGCCCGATCCGCCGTCGGATGCGCTCCTCCACAGATGGAGCACTTCGGCTGGCACGTATGATTCTCAGGGGGCGATGAGACCCCACAGTCCGGGCAGGTGATGACTGTAGGAGTGGGATAAACG
Organism: Rhipicephalus microplus; assembly: GCF_043290135.1. Classification (NCBI taxonomy): domain Eukaryota; kingdom Metazoa; phylum Arthropoda; class Arachnida; order Ixodida; family Ixodidae; genus Rhipicephalus; species Rhipicephalus microplus. The sequence goes on along the minus strand of NC_134700.1, from coordinate 187,233,200 downwards.
TCCGAGCGATGTCCCAGCTTTCCGCAGGTTCGACAGGCGTCGATCATGATGGTCATGATGATCATGGCGTCCTTATAATGGTGTTCTTCTTAGCAGATCTTACACCGACGTGTGTTACGGCAACTTTTCGCCATGTGTCCAAATCGCTGGCAGTTATAGCACCGAAGTGCTGGACCAAGATATTCTTCCACTGGGTGACTGGTGAATCCTAAGTAGATTCTTCCTGGAATCGGGCGGTCATCTCGAAAAATCAGAATCACTGAGTGAAGTGGACGCGACGTTACTCCTCCATCTTCCTGGTGGTAGTATTTCATTTGCAGTCGCGCCGATATAAACCCTGCATCCCTCAAGTGTTCTAGGAGTTGTTCATCTGAATACCGCAGAGGAACATGTTTTACTTTCCCAACGTTCCGAGTGTATGACTCTGGAATCAAAGGCTTAACTTCCAGGCCACCTACATTCGAAAGCATCAGAAGACGCTTGGCTGAACTTAAGGAAGCAATGCTGACACTGAAGCTTCCATCTCTGGTCGTTCTGAATGACTGCACTTTTTTTTTAGCAGCGGAAACCACTTCGGCTGACACTCGATTGGAGTTCACTTTCCAGAAGCTAGCACCTTCAGCTGTTGGACGAAAGACGACTGGGATACCCTCTGCTCGTTTCTTTTCATAAGTAACCAACGTAAAGGGTTCATCTTCGCCCATGTCTTCTTCATCACTTAAGTAATAGGTTGACTTTGTATCGTCGAAAGGATTCTCTACTAAGCGAAGCTTCTTGCTCTCAGCTTCATCGTATTCTATTGCTGCTGTGCTCACTGGAGCCATTTCGCGGTTGTGAATGAGCAAACGGGCCGGCTTTATCATGCCTGGGCGCACCTGTAAGCCCGCAGGCTTTCCACTGTGTCCTGCAGTATCACTCATGTGGTTTAACACACTTAGACAAGCATAAGGCTCGTGTTGATGGCTACCAACCACCGTAGTGGTCGCGTACTAGCCAAGTCTTTGATAAAGGAACCTCGTACCTGTAGGGCGCCGAGCCCTCGAAGTCTTCACCCGACGTCTTGTTGGCACACCGCGAAGAAATAGATGTCAGCGTAATAGTCCGAGAAAAGAGCAGAAATTGAACAGTGCACAAAAACAGCGACCGAACAGATCCACTTCCACCACAAACGTTCCTGTCACTGAGTAAAAAAAAGTGAATAAAAAAAGTTTTTAACATAGAATTGCACTGACTACTCTGAATATTCTGACTTTTGGGGCTGCTTCGTTAGGACCGCAGACGTTCCTGTCACTGAGTCCTAACGAAGCAGCCCCAGAAGACAAAATATTCAAAGTAGTCAGTGCAATTCTAAGTTAAACCTTTTTTTTATTCATTTTTAAAACAGTGGTATGTGAGGAGACAATGGTAGATATTTTCAGGCTCTTTACAGCTTGAGAATAGAGGGGATGGCACCAGACCAAACATGATTAGGTATAAATTAGGAGGTGGTACATGGCATCGTAATTTTGTTACGGAGACTTTTATTTACGCGTGGCACATCATTTATTATTCCATGCCAAGAGCAGGTGTAAAAAAACTGGATTCGGTATCGTAAATTTTAATGGTCCTCAAGAAGGGAAAGTTTTCTGAACCTCGCTGCTGTTACATAAGCTGCTGCTCCGGTGGCGATAAGAGACGTCGTGTTCTTTTAGTCCGAGCCAGATTCCTCGTACTTTTGACCGAAATATATGTACTCCTAAGATGCAGCCGTGACGCCGGGTTTATGTCGATTGTAGTTAGGTGCAATGCGCTGAAGTTTATCAATGTACCAGCGTTAAGGGCTACCATCCTCGCGAGCCCCAGCGCTTGATATCAGATTATTGCATCAGGTGTTGCTAATACTGATGTTCTTGTTGGCATCATTGCGCAAGTGCAAACAACTGGTTGTATAAACATCCGCAACTTTTCAACCTACATTCGTCCGTGCAACATTAGTTGATATATTTACCATCATTTCATGAAGTGTCGCTGATTAAAAATTACACCACTACCACCATGTTCAATTTGCATGCTTCGCATAACATTGATTCTCAAGCTACGTGAGATCTGCCGAATTGTAAGAGGCGAAGCTCCTTAAGGTGTGGGTCGTGCATCTCCTGTATGGAATAGCCACCTATCGTTTTAGTCCTTGGAATTTCTGCTGAAAAGCGGTACTTGTATATGATGAAAAGATGCGAGTTAATGGTACCTGGAGTATTCACTAGATGGACGGACGGACGGGTGGATGGACAGATTGACAGGTGGATGGATGGATGGACAGATGGATGGGCATACACACAGAAAGACAAACAGACATACGGATGGACGCAGGGACCAACGAACGGGTATACATACATACATACATACATACATACATACATACATACATACATACATACATACATACGTACGTACGTACGTACGTACGTGCGTGCGTGCGTGCGTGCGTGCGTGCATACATACATACATACATACATACATACATACATACATACATACATACATACATACATACATACATACATACATACATACATACATACATACATACATACATACATACATACATACATACAGGCAGACAGGGAGACAGACAGAGGAATGGAACGACGGATGGACTCAGCCAGTGGATGATTCACGGTTTGCAGATAAAAGTCTTCGAAGCTTCGCCCCACGCATCATCATTAACTCCGCGGATTTGATGTGATATTTTTTCGCTTGCAGGATTAGCTTGTATGACAAATAATACATTGAAGATTATGTGCTCGAGACGAAGTGTTTGCTGATTGTCGTACAAAAGTTGTGATGTTACAAACATTTGCAGTGTAATTAATTGAACAATTGTTGACGACAGTAGAGTAAGCTTGACGTTTCTGTGTTTGAAAAAGCGGCAGCGTCACTGAACCGGCGAAGACTCATAGACAACTCTTTTTCATTCTCCTTGGTTGACATGAAGTATGTGCCCACAATGCGGCTATATGCTTTTTTATGGAGCACCAAATACTCAAAATTGTTACCCATCTTTTCCAAACACGTTCACAGGATAAGAGCTAACTTGCTATCAAGTGTGAAACTCACGGGATGGCTTTATCCTCTTCTAAAGTAGAGTACTTAGTAATCGAAATCGCCCCGCCGCAGTGGTCTAGTGGCTAAGGCACTCGGCTGCTGACCCGCAGGTCGCGGGATCGAATCCCTGCTGCGGCGGCTGCATTTCCGATGGAGGCGGAAATGTAGGCCCGTGTGCTCAGATTTGAGTGCACGTTAAAGAACCCCAGCTGGTCGAAATTCCCGGAGCCCTCCACTACGGCGTCTCTCTTAGTCATATGGTGGTTTTGGGACGTTAAACCTCACATATCAATCAATCAGTAGTCGAAATCGTTACCCGCCTTTAGGGGCGAAGCTCCAATGCCTTGGTCTCGTCCTTCCTACCTCGCCGTGATTCGTAACCACTTAGTTTGATATCTGACTCAGCGAATGTGGACAGAAGGACGGACACCACTCATCATCATTCACTCCGTCAATATGCGGTGATTTTTTAGGGGCGAAGCTCCTTGAAGCGACACCGTTCATCCCTCGTATTAGTGCAGAACATGTCTTATGCTTTGACCGGCGAGGTAGTGCCGGTGGGAGATTTCTCCTGTGCGTTGTTGAACAATAAAAAATTCCCAGCTGCGTGCTGATTAAAAGCCGAATTTTCCTATCTCTCATTCCACATTAGCAGCCATTACCATGTACATTGAGCACTATCTGAGAAGAAAGGGTTGCTACGTTACCCTCGCTGGGCGTAACCTCCTTGGTTTTAGATAGGTTTTGCGAGCGTTGGGCCGCAGTACCATGAATACAGTGAACTAGTATATACCATAACCTCGACGTGGTTAAAAGTGGGACGTAGACCCGAAGCGCAAGCCGTAAGAAAGTGTGCATGTGCCCTCTCATTTATTCCTTGGAATGTCCACTGGATGGCGGTGCTTCTATATGAGGAGTATATGATGAAAAAATGTGAGATGGTGGTACTTGGAGTGTTGAATAGATGGACGAACGGACACACAGACATATGCATGCGCGGACGGATGGACGCATGGAGGGACACATGGGTGGATGCATGGACAAACGCAGAGATGGACGCACGGATGGACGTGTGGACGCACGAACATACGTACGCATGCACGGCTGGATGGATGCATGGATGGTCACACAGACGGACGCATGGACGGACGGTAGCAAGAACGAATGGATGAACGAATACTTCGCCCAACTGTCCATTATTCACTCCGTGGATATGCTGCCCTTTTTTGCCCCCAAAGATCTCTGAAATGCGTTCTTTTTTGTTGGTGCCCACTTAGCGACGATGTGGTTCTAATCTGTTATTGTAAACGCTACGCAAGGTATAATTTAAAACTTAGCTTTTCTTGACAAAAAAATACCCCAGAAACGAGTATCGATGAATTTATCTATAATAACACCTGCTTGAATTCGATCCTTACAATAAAAAACTAGTAACACAAGGACGCACTCTGAGCACTATCTGATTGTTGCGTTAAACTCGTTTGGCGTTTCTTTCTCCGTAGTTCGGTGAACACGTTCATGTCGCATTTTGAATCAATGTCTTGTTCAGCCATGCGGAAAAACTGTGATGAAACACCGTCAATGCTTAGGAGTTTGCCCTGTATTCCTCAAGAAGCTGCGGATTGCCTGCACATCCCTCCGTTGGCTGAAGGGGTAGAGGCGCCCCTGAAATCTGTGAAACGTGGAACGGCTTCTGTGCCAGACGGTTTTCCTGTTGAGTTTTACTTGAAGGTATGGAATGTGATTGGTGCTACCTTTACCGCGGTTATCCAGCGATGTTACGAGGACGGTGTGTTGCCATCCAGTTTTCGAGATGAACGCATTGTGCTTATCCCAACGAGTGATGCTTCCTCTGTTATTCCTGAAGATCGGAGACCTATCAAGCTTCTCAACGTGTACTATAAGATATTCGTGACGGTAGTCGTTCAACGTTTGAAGGGTCTGGTTAACGCCCTGGTAGGTCATCACCAGACTTCATCCGTGCTTAGACGTGAAATACACAGCTTTTAATTTACCACACGTGATTTCATAGCCTATACTCGGTCGTGGTCTGCGCGTGGTATCCTTGTGTCTTTGGACCAAGAAAAACATTCGACCGACTAGAGTACACGTATATCTTCAATGTGCTCACAGCCTTTGGCTTTCCTCATTCGTTTGTGGAGATGATTATAAATACCTACACTATTCTGAAAACCACACTAGTTCTGGTTGGCTGGGAAAATACTGCCTTTTCCATAACACGTGCGGTTCATCAGGGATGTCCATTGTCTCCTGTGCTATTTGTCTTCAGCCTTGAGCTATATTCGCGTGCTCTTGACGCCGATTCACGCGTACGGGGTCTTGCACTTCTTGTGGGCAGTGTCGTGAAAGTCACAGCTTTCTCTGACGATATAACTTTGTACCTTTCAAGTAAAGATAGCCTTTCGCGCAGCCTGCATGTATTTTTCCAGTATGGCGACATTTTAGGTACAGCGTTGAACATCTCCAAATCCCGGTATATCTTCATCGGCTGTCCAAACTTCAGGCTCAGCGCCGGTTTTCCTATTGAGTCGGCCGCGTCTCTTCATACTTTAGGTAATTTATACAACCACTACGGCACTTGCGAACCCGTTTGGTTAAACGCTCTCGAAGAAGTAAGACTGAAAATTCAGGATGCCTGGAATTCGACTTTCCGCTTCTGAGCGGAGGCACCTTGCGCAGACTGTACTTTGCGGTCGCATTTGGTACCTTCCTCACGTCGTGCAACCGTCTTTACGTATCTGTCATCACTGCAATCCGCTTTGTGTTCCTTTTTCAGCTCAGACGCCACTGAGTTGGTCTCCCATGCGGCACTGGGACAGCAGCGTTCTCAGGGAAGCTTTGCTTTCCCTTCAGTGTCCATACGTTGTCGGCTGCTTGCACTGTGCTTCCTTTTGCGCCTAGTGCAAGGGGAGAAATCTCCCGCACGAACACTTGCATATTAATTTCTAGGTACTGTTGCGACGCGCGCCTCTGACGACGTTACAAAGGGCGCTACGAATCTCACCGCTGCAACCACTGTTTCGAAATACGGCGACGCTAACACGGTCCCGAAGGCGCCACTGCTTCGAACTCCGCCGGGAAGGTCACCAGCCATTTGGTAGCGTAGGTTTCTCCGCTCGCGACTGCTTCTGCGCAGAGCTGATAGACGAGCGGACGAGACGACGGTGAGTTAAACAAGGTTTATGTACAGCATATATATAGAGGCGTTAAAAATTCGGCACTGGGGTCGACAGCTTAGAGACCCGAAGAGCCAAGCTCTCCTCTCTAACACATAAGTCTGCTCTCAAATGGGTCTGCTGCTAACACATAGCTCAACTCTTTATCACATAGCTCTCTTTTCTGACACACAGCTCAACTCTCTATCAAATAGCTCTCTTCTCTGACACACATGTCTGCTAACACATAGCTCAACTGCGACACACATGTCTGCTCTCACATAGGACTGCTGCTCGCGACGCGCCGCGGGGATTCTTTTATATTCACCGGGTGGATTCTTTGGATAACAAAATGTCCAACCAGAAGCGCCGCTGGTGATGAGGTCAGACTCCTCCAATGGGGTCGCCGCTGGGCCGCGTCATTCTTTCTCATCGAATCTGGAGAGGCTGCGCTGAAGGTGGCTGCACCCAAGGACGAGTGACGTCACCAGGCATTGCGTCAGACCCGCTAGACAGGAAGGCGCTGGTTGCTTGCTCGATGGGCTCGCTGGCTTAGGTGACTCACTGCACGTGCGCAGCAGAAAGGCGCCGTCGCGTGATGACACCGTTAAGTTGTTTATCGCGTCAGGCGGGCTCGCGTGCTGGCCTTGACAGAGATTTCCTTTCTCCGAGGCATGGACGTTCGCTGCGGACTCGCAGGCATAACAGTACTCACCTGCGACATATGATGCCTAATGTGCAACTTAACAGGAGGTCGCAGTTAATAACACTTCGTGCGTTTTATGCAACAACTGTTGCATTTTTTTGCCATGTCTTGTCGAGCTGTCTTGGCATAGGTGTTTTGACAACCACATAGTTGAGACAACTGCTGCTTTTTTGCTTCCGTTGGTTCCCCCAGCCCGCCGTGCTCTCTCTAGATGGGTGTTTTGGAGCACATTAACGGCTTCATTTCTGCCTGGACACCTCCGGGACTTCATGTGGCACCTGGGATGGGGTCTGCTTCCCACTCTCGACCACCTCGAAAGGTGGAGAGTGTTTCAGTCAGCAACATGCCCGAACTGCTCCCTTCTGGAAACAAATCAGCATTTTCTGAGGCATTGTGTCATTGCTCGCGTTTTTTGAGAGCCATACATGTTGAATAGAGCAGTTCAGAGCAAGCTATAGCTCAGGCCGACCTCTCTACCTTTCTGTAAATAAATTCTCTATATATATATCTCTCTCTTCGCTGCCTCAGAGTAAATTGCTTCGTTTCTTCTGGGCGTTGTTCGTGAGGACGCTTCGCTTGTCTTCTCATTTTTGCTGGCTCTGTCTGCTTCTGGCGCAAGCGCTGCAAGGTGGTTGCAGCGGGCCGCCGCCGCCATGCGCTCTGCCCGATCCTAGAGCGAGTGTATTCAGAGCTGCTGTCTGTTTTGTCGGAGGAGCTCTTCTTCCTCGGGGAAGAGGAATTTCTTCGACACTGGTCTCGCCCTTTTGTGTCGGTCTGTGACGGACGAGTGGAACTTTTCTTTCGGCCGGCCTGGTATTGGTAGGCTGATGTGTCGATGCGCCGGCAGAAATGGCATGTCAACTTGTAAATATGCAAAATTTACATATTCGTGTTGTATTTGTGTCTCTTGTTTACCTTGGAATAGTTTTGTGGCTGTGTTTGTGTGAATCATGAAATGTGCATGTTCTTTTAATGTCATCTCATATCGATGTTTATTTAAATGACGTCTGTTTTGTCATCGTTATTGTATGTCTAAGAAGAAAATGTTCTGTCGAGTGTTATTGACGTTTGTGACAATAAACTTTTCTAAACAGGCACCAGCACTAGAAAATCATTTATTGTTTATATCTGCTTCATCATCTCGAAATTTATGATTGTCGCGTCTTTGTTGTACAAATTTTTGCATTTCATATATGAACATCGCTGAATGCACAAGTATGTTATTTTCACTCTACATAACAGCTTGCACTCTGCATATGAATAAACAACATTCTATATCTTTTTGTGCAGACAATAAGTTGAGTAAATAGATCTGGACATAAAGTTCATTTAAACCAGAGAGGCTTATTACTCTTGCTTAGTAAAGTGCACCGTGTACTCTGAAACATTCAACAATTTGCTCTAAACACACTTTTATTGGGACAGCTTCTGTCTCTCCTATAGTAGAGTATCTCGTACTCTAAATTGTTGAACATTTGCTCTAAACACGCAAAGGCTCTACTCTGCAAGATAATCACCGCCGGCAGCAACCAGCATCAATGAATCACAGCCATTGGTGAACGCTTCCGCAGGCTTTGTCCTGAGGTATCTAACACGCTCTGCAATGAGGCGACATTTGATTGGTATGTGGGGTTTAACGTCCCAAAACCACCATATGATTATGAGAGACGCTGTAGTGGAGGGCTCCGGAAATTTCGACCACACGAGATTCTTTCAAGTGAACTCAAACCTGAGCACACGAGCCTACAACATTTCCGCCTCCATCGGAAATGCAGCCGCCGCAGCCGGGATTCAATTCCGCGACCTGCGGGTCAGCAGCCGAGTACCTTAGCCACTAGCTCAACGCGGCGGGGCCTAAGGCGAGAAAAGATGAAGTTTAGGAAGCTCTTAGGAAAAATAACTCTACCAAGGCGCCAGGTCGAGATTGAATACTGACGAAGCTTTATATAAGTTTTTTCGACGTCCTAGATGATACAATTACTCACATTGTGAGCGCGTTCATTGTTGACTGGTAAACGCCGAGCTTTTTCAGTGAGGGACGTGTAGTCTGGCTGCCAACGTAGGGCATCGATTCTGAGGATCCGCGGTCATGGAGACCAATTACCCACCTTGACCCAGACTACAAACTCGTAGCTACGATCCTTGATTTGAGGTAGAATTCTCTCTTGCCCAATGTAGTGTGTAGTGCACATGGAAACTGCCCGCCACTGCAAACAGAAATGTGTGCAACGAAAAAAAAAGTTACAAGTGCGTTCGTATCGTTGGGTCAAGCTGAGGCCTTCGACAGGGTCGAACATTACTACCTACACAGCATTATTAAAATGTTCAGTTTTCCTTAGCAGTATGTCAGCTGCATATAGATACTGCATGCCAACATGAGCAGAAGCCTCTTCATCAAAGGCGTAAATACAACAAGCTTTCCAGTAAAAAGAGGTGGTCGCAATGGATGTTCTATCGAAGCGGTGCTCTTTATTCTTTCCATGGAGACTCTAATCACAAAAGTGGCAAAGTGCCATAATACTCGGGGCTTTCGAATGACAGGTCTTCCGTCAGTTAGCATCACTGTTAATGTGGATGACATCAATGCATTTGTGAGAAACCAAGCCACATCCTGCGTGCAAGGCCTTCGTTTTGATGGCTTCCATGGCTCTTTGCGGAGGTATTGAATACTTGGATGCTGTAACAGCTCTGGGGGTATACTTTCAAGAAGGGGAGTTCACCAGAAAAAATTGGAGGACGCATTACATAAAGCTACACAGGTCTTCGCGTATGCCACTGACTTCAACTTTCCGCTCGACGCGAAAGCGACGGTCGTTAAAATCAAAGAGTGTGCACGTGCTTTTTACATCGGGCACATTGCGCTCGTACCAAAACATTTTGCGAGTCACTTTGCCTCGTTGGTGGACGCCTTCCTTCGGGACGGCAAAACCCGAAATTTGTTGGAGCTTTCAAAAAGATCTGGGGGACTTAATCTTCCAGATGTTCCGACATTTACAAAGGCACTTGCAGCTAAATCAGTTCACAATATGCTTCAGGACAATGACTGTCCTGGTCGTAGCTTTTTGTGATACTGCACCGGAACTCCTCGAGCCGCATTCCCTTCGAAAAGGTACTTGGGGCCACAGGCAGGACACCTGCATTCCTGCAGGCATTCTGTTAGCGTTGACGCCACCGAAAAATGCTTTGCAAATCTTGCACCCACATGTATTAGAAAAATTCTGATCGGTCACTCCATTACCAGCGAAAAGGAACAGAGATGAAAACCCGGCAAGTGGAAGAGGTGGCGGAACAACCAGATGGTGTAATTCGTTAGAGAATATGATTGGCTATGGTGGTGAAACGCGCTGCCCACTCATCAGAGACTGTTACAGTGGGACGTAGTTCCCGATGATCACTGCCTCAACTGCGGCAAAAGGTAAACGATCCGCCATACGATGGTTAAATGCGAAGCGGTCAACAGCGTGCGGCACATTTGCGATTTTCGTTTCGTGACAAAATAGCTTCGAGCGACGCTAAGCCAAAAAGAACGTAGAGTACAAAGACCCATAATACCCATGCTCACTGAAGCACCTTGCGTTGCAGCTCCCATATACACTAGCGCCAGAGTTCCCTTTAGTGTCGTTCAGCTGTCACGGCACTCAATTGCCGATCAGAACATTAGCGAGTTCTATTCTGGCCGCGTCATCGTATTTCGATGGAAACAATATGCTAGAGGCACGTGTATTGTTCGATGACAACGCACGTTAAAGAACACCATATGGTGAAAGTATCTGCAGCCCTCCACAACTTGGAACGTGCCTCACTATCGCATCTTGATTTTCACACATAAAATTTCAGATACTGTTTGCATAATGTGCTGCGTAAAACCTGTACAGACCGCTGCGCAGATTAGTCCCATTATGTATCCATTACGCGCCACGAGCACTAAGCAAAAAGACAGTAACGGAAAGACGCAAGTTTGCGATGAGAGATTCGTAAATACGGAGTGTGTGGCGGAGCCAACATTTCGACGGGTGCACTTTTATTCAAGGTTGCCTCCAATTTCCTAAGCATAGGTGGGTTAATGCTTCGTACACCTTCCTCAAATTCAAACACATCAGGGTTAGAGGGCTGCTTCAAACGCAGGGAGGAGGACACATAGAGGCCGCCGTGGCGAATTGCGTTAGTCAGAAAGGAAAAGGCAATCCTTGAAAAAAAAATAATAAAGGGTTGTACGTGTGTCGGGCCAATATGGTTGTCAGAAGAAAGCCCCACTAAAAATAGTATGTTAGAAATACCTAGAAGAATTTAAATGGAAGAAATGAGTTTATTGACTCGAAAAAGTATAATACCTAGCAGAATAATGTACAGAAGGAGGTCTCAAAGCTCTCGGCTGCTAGGGGACCTCCTGTTTTCCTTGCGCATGTACCATCTAACTTGGACACAAGAGCCCCCTTGGAAACGTTTACACCTGCCGGCAAGAGTGTAAAGGCTTATGAATGTCAGATGACTCTGTATAGTTTCTGTATTTTGAAAATCAGAAGCTTAAACAAAGGATGGAAAATTTCAGGTCGTGGAAGTTGCGACTTCCTACAATAAAATACTGTGCCACTGCTTTCGATAATTTCTTCACCGGGTTCCCGCGACTCTCGCTTATCATACCATTAACAGTGAGCCCTGTTTCTCCAGTGCACCATTTGTCAGAAAAGGAACATTTATTCTTGTAGCCTATGTTTGAACGAGTGCTGATGGAACCAGATTTTAGATGATGTACATAATCACTAGCAGTGCTTTTGACTATAATGTCACCTTGACGGCGTTTGCAAGTCTTACATCTTGGACCAGTAAAGGGTGTCATGTACGTACGCAGTAGATTGAGAGAGCAAATTGTATGCACTGGCATGTCTTCACCGTTCCTTTGGCGGTGGCGCACTACTTTTGGCCCTTCGGGAAATACTTCTCTGAAGCTCTTATTGCTTGTTTTTCTTAAATAATCTAAAATTAAAACCTACGAGAGAGCTTTGAACACTTCTTGCTCTGCTAGCTTTTCCCAATAGGTCTACGTTTGTTGATACACTTTTGCATCTATTATTCATTCATTTAGATACACTTCGGTACAAGTTATCCGTAGCCTTTGTGTGGGTTTAGGTGAAAAGCTTTCAATATGAAAAGTAACGTAACGTACCATAACTTCTGCAGCTACTATGAGTGAAGTGGCCACCATTGTGCCTGAGACATAATTGGGAAAATAATCAAGGCTATATCAAGAAATCAACAAAAAATCACTACATATAGCTCATAGAAAATACCAATCTGCTTTTTAGGGTAACCTTGCCGCGGCAGTCACTTTCGATGGATGTGAAATGGTACAGATCCGTGTACTGTGTTATGTAGGCTCACGTTAAAGAACACCAGCTTATCAAAATAATCTTAGCTCACCACTACGGCGTCTTTCATAATCCTATGGTTGCTTTGGAATGGTAAAACTCATATAATATTTTTACTTTTATCAGGTCAACTGTCAAAGTCTTCGGACATACTGTTTTCGTTTGAATGAAGAAGTATGACATACTGCATTGTGGAGCCTCTCATCAGAAGCTACAGACTTTTAATATCAACTTTAATATATTCATCCTTTCCAAATCTTGTATAGCTCAAGTATAATATTTGAAACGACACAACGAATGGAGCTTACATGAACACATGACACTGATGGTTGGCGTTATTGAATATTTCAAGTTGCGCTGTGTTAGGGATGTCAACTTAAGTGTGTGAGTGGCAGTATTTATACCACCGGACAATGGTGACTTCCAATATAAAAGTTTATGTATTCGATTCAATTGGATAAACTTTTATTTGGTCCTCCAAAACACAGATCACTGTGCTGCGGGCAGCTCCCACGTGGGGACTGAGATGCCAAGCTCCTCAGCCACCTCGCGGGCTTGGTGGACAGCCCAGAGCTGACCTGCCAAGGATGAGCTGCGGATTGCCGCCTCCCATCTGGCAGAGGTGATGTTCGATATATGAGCGAATTTGGTGCACTGCCAGAGCATGTGTTCTAATGAAGCTATTTCCCCACAATGTGGACAAAGATTACTTGGGTATAGGTCAGGGTACATTTTCAAAGTAGGGTACATCCGCGTTTGCAAAAGCCTTAATGTAAGTGCTTGGGGCCTGGTTAGATTTTTGTGAGGTAGAGAGAAAATCTTTCTAGACAGGTAAAAATGTTTAGTGAGCTCGTTATATGTTGTAAGAATTTTCCGGTTATCCCCTTCACCGGTAGAACGCATCCCCGGAGAGGCGCGGTTGGAGAGTTCTCGCGCCACCTCGTGTGCTGCTTCATTGAGATTGGGAGGGCAATCGTTGATTTGCCCAAGGTGAGCTGGGAACCAACTCAGAAGATGATGCGTTATGTTCTTGCCTTGCAGTAATCTCAGCGTTTGTTCAGAGACCGTCCCCTTGGCGAACGCCCGTAGTGCTGCCAAGGAATCACTGTAGACGATTTCAATGTTATCCATCTTGAGTGCTAAGGCGATGGCCACCTGTTCCGCAATGATTGGGTCTTTCGTCTTGACCGTCGCTGAGTTGACGACATGGCCAGCCCCATCGACCACCGCTGCCACAAACGCTTTCCCATTGGCGTAGAAAGCCGCGTCAACAAATAGCACCCCTCGTTCCTCGTTTGAGACTTGACGAAGTATAGTCCTGGCCCTCGCTACTCTTCTTCCAACGTTGTGTTCTGAATGCATGTCTCTTGGTATAGGAGACACCGTGATAATCTCCCTGATGTTGTCGGGGATATCATTGTAATTGTGCCTGATTGCCATTGAGTGTTGCCCCAGCTCCTGCAGGATCATTCTCTCCGACCTTGTTGTAGATAACCTTGCAAACTGTGCTCTCTCTTGGGCTTCTGCTATTTCTTCGAGCGTGTTATGAATGCCAAGCTCAAGCAGACGCTCGGTGCTGGTATGTATGGGTAGGCCCAGGACCTTCTTGATAACTTTCCTGAGGAGCACATTCAGTGTCTCGGACTCTGCTCTTGACCAGTTGTGCATTGCTGCCTCGTACGTGAAGTGGCTTAGAACAAACGCATGCATCAACCTGATGAGGTTGTCTTCCTTGATCTCATTTCTTTTGTTGGCCACTCTGCGTATGAGTTGCACCGCACTGTCTGTTTTCCAAGTTAACTTGGCTATAGATTTGCTTTTGGTGCCGGTAGAATCTATCAGCATGCCCAGGACATTGATGGAGTCGACCCTCTGGATGGAATCCCCTTCATTTGTACGGAGGTGGATGTCTATCTGGTTTAACGGCTTCCATCCCCTGGGTTTCGGTCCCCGGCGTGCTGTCCTATACAGTAAAAGTTCTGACTTACTCGAGGAGCACTTGAGCCCAGAAGGACGAAGGTACTCTTCTACGGTGTCAATCGCCTCTTGCAGGGCACTCTCAATCTGCCCTTCGCTTCCACTTGTGTACCAGATGGTCTTGTCATCTGCGTAGATGCTGTGCTTCAATCCTTCAATGCTCGATGATTTCTTTGACAGTCCAATCATGGCAATGTTGAACAGCATTGGTGAAATCACTGCCCCTTGCGGCGTGCCCCTTGCTTCTAGTTCGATTGCTGCGGTCTCGATATCTGCAATCTTCATCACGGCTTTCCGATCTGTAAGAAAGAACCATACGTAGTCATAGAAGGCTTCCCACAGACCAAGCTTGGAAATTGCTTCGAGTATGAATGAGTGATGGATGTTGTCAAACGCTTTTTCTAGATCTAGGCACAGAATGGCTCTCACGTCTCTCGTTTCGTTGTCAATGACCTGGTGTTTGATAAGCTTCAATGCATCTTGTGTGGATAGCCCTGCCCTGAATCCAACCTTAATTTGTGTATATATGTCGTTATCTTCCAAGTACTTGTTTATCCTGTGCAGTATGGCATGTTCTGCAACCTCGCCGATACATGATGTCAAGGATATTGGCCTCATGTTGTCCAAGTTAGGGGGCTTTCCTGGCTTAGGAATAAGGATCGTCCTGGCCAGCTTCCACTTCTCTGGCACCCTGCCTTCTTTCCATGCTGCATTGATCATATCCTTCAGGGTTTCAATTGAATAATCATCAAGCTTACGAAGGGCCTTGTTTGATATACCGTCCGGGCCAGGGGCCGACCTGCCATTGAGATCATACAAGGCTCTTCTGATCTCCTCAATGTTAAAGTCGCCCTCAAGACCTAGATTGGGCCTGCCCTGGTACTGTCTACTTGGTGGTGCCAATCCTGTTTTGATTGGGAGGTACTTATGAACGAGCCGCTGCACAACTTGCTGTTCTGTTGTGCGTCCTATCTCTTTGTGCAAAATTCGAGCGATAACATGCTTTTGATTTGTTTTGGTGGTATTTTCGTTGAGGAGATGCTTTAACATATTCTATGTCTTGCCATTGAGCATCTGACCATCGACGGAGTTGCAGATTTCGTCCCATTGCTGCCGGGATAGTGCGCGACAATGTTCCTCGACTGATCTGTTTACCTCAGCTATCTTCTTCCTCAGTCTTTGGTTCAGGCGCTGACCCTTCCAACGGTTCAGTAGTGCTTGCTTTGCCTCAAGAAGATGAACGAGCCGGCTATTCATTCTTTCAACCGGAAAATCTGTAGTAATGGTGAAGGAGACGGATTTGATGTCATCTTTAATCTGTTTGACCCGCTGCTCCAAGCCTTGTCTGTGGCCATCTTGTTCCCTTTCCGTCCTTATCTTCCCGAACTTATCCCTATCTGTGAAGTGGAACTCTCTCTGCTTTTTACGCTCCACGGAGAAGGTAGTGGAAAGAATGCAGTGGTCACTCCCTAAGTCTACAGCAAAGTTCATCCACTGGGCCTTCTTGATGTTCCTTACAAATGTAAGGTCCGGGGTGGAATCCCTACAGCAAGATGTACCAAGCCTTGTTGGTAGGCTGGGGTCTGTGATTAGGGTGAGATCAAGTTCACTGGCACTTTGCCAAAATCGATTTCCTTTCCCAGTGTTGTACTTGTAACCCCTTGTATGATGATGGGCGTTGAAATCACCTGCTATGACGAGTGGACATCCCCCGCGATATTACCAGCTTTCTTTAGAACCGTCTTGAACCCTTGCTTTTGTTCCTTTGAACTGCTGTATATATTAAGAATGAAAATGCTCTGACGGTTGCTGGTACCTGGCACGATCTCTACCATGACGTGTTCCAACCGGCCTGCTTCTATCTTGAGGTCGTGGGCTACGTGCGTTAGTTTGTTTCATAAGAAGGTGCAGACTCCCCTCCCTTCAGTATCCCCTATTACATGCCGGAATCCAGACACCGTTGCTTGCGGTGAAAGGGTTTCTTGTAATAATATAATATGAGGCTTTTCTTGGCTGCTCCTGATATACTGCTGTAGGGCTGCCTTCTCTTTAAGGTAACCTCTACAGTTCCATTGCCAGATACGAAATGCTTCACGTAGCGCTGCCATCATGGTAATTACATGGGCGGCCAGAGCCTGATGCTGACCTGTCGACAGGTTTGGTACCACTAGTATTGGTGGCCGAAGGGGTGAGTTTGGTGCATGAGGAGGCCTTGCTGTATTGTGCATATATGCTTCGACCTTTGTAAAGCGCAAAGTCATATGCTCTTCCAGTGCCGCCACGCTTGACTGTAACCTACCCATCTGCTCGCTATGATTGGCTACTACTTTGCTGAGCGTGTCAAGGACCTCCTTCATATCTGACATGCTCGTTTGGTTGGCTTCCACGTGTTCTGCCATGACTGCCCTCTTTTTGTGGTTCTCGAGTCCCCTACGTTTTCAGCCACAGGGACATCGACTGGCTGAGGCATTGGCTGTGAAGACTGCGCGCCGGTTAGCTTAGTGAGAAGAATTCTTATTTCCTTTATCTAAGCTGATAGCCTCTCATTCGATTTTGTAAGTCTCGCGTTTTCTTGCTCTAGCTGTGCAATTCTATCATGCTCTGGCAGCTTACCTGTCATCACCTCGGCCGCACCGTTGCGCACTCGCTCAGCCCAGCTGCCTTTCGATGCAACTGCAGCCGTCCTCCCCGGTTGTGAAGCCGTGATCTCGAACTGAACGCCAGGCAGCTGGCCATTCGGGTGCCGCCCAGGCTGATCTCGACCCTGATGGTGACCTTGAGAACTCGAGCGCCCCCGTGATTGGGAGCGATGATATGTGGGGTTTAACGTCCCAAAACCACTATATGATTATGAGAGACGCCGTAGTGGAGGGCTCCGGAAATTTAGACCACCTGGGGTTCTTTAACGTGCACCCAAATCTGAGTACACGGGCCTACAACATTTCCGCCTCCATCGGAAATGCAGCCGCCGCAGCCGGGATTTGAACCCGCGACCTGCGGGTCAGCAGCCGAGTACCTTAGCCACTAGACCACCGCGGCGGGGCCGTGATTGGGAGCGGGCCTTCGGTCTAGAACCTCTCCTGGAACGCGACCTCCCCCTGGAGTGGGGCCGCCTTTGCTGTTCTTGAGTAGTCTGGATGCTCTATGTACCGTAGGCTGGAATAAGCTGCTTGTCGTTGATGCCTGGACTCGATGTGATTGATGCGTCCCGGGCTTCTGCGGCTGCTCGCGATCTTTCCCAACGTCTGCGTCTGACGACGTATGGCACTAAGAACCTGTTCTTGCACTCTTTGCCGTAGAATGGTGACCGTCACGCAGCCTGCATCTTGGATTGCACTGGTGCACGCTATCTGGGTTCTTGATCTCGCAGCCTCTGCAGATGGTTTCAGCTGGGTTCGAACAGACGTCAGACCGATGTCCCAGCTTTCCACAGACGTAACAAATATCGATGTTCTTGCGGTAAAGGGAGCACTGCAAAAGCGAAGGTCCATATCTCACGAATCTGGGCACCTTGTGTCCTTCGAACGCTATGATGATTGTCCCGGTGTCCTTGATACTCTTGGCCTGCAGAGCGAGCGGGTTGTTCGCGTTCACAATCTTTCGGGTCAAAATGTCCTGAGTATCGCTTACGGGGATCCCGCGAATCACTCCTTTACAAGTATCGTGGGGTGCCGTGGCGTACGCGCTAACCTCGAAAACTTTGCCTCCAATGTCAATTTGCTTGACCTTGAGGTATCTTGAAGCTCTCTCTTGGTCCGGAGTGCTCGCTACCATAATGTTCTGCTGCAAGTTGGAACAGATGATGTCCTGCATGGCCTCCTCCTCTTTGATGCCGGCCGCCAGTACTATCGCGTCTGCCACGGCTCCAGTGCCCATTCTCGAGATATTTAATCCTCCACATGGTCGTAACACAATTTTGCTGAAGACCTTGGGTAGTGGCGGCATGAGTCCAGCTTGCACGATTGTATGCTTGGTATCATACCTACTATGACTGGTTCGAGCGTCTCCCGCAACGCCAGCCTTGGTCGAACCCTTGGCAGCAGGAACGCTAACCGTGTATTTCTTGAGCGTCTCGTTTCAGCTTCCTTCCAACCCATGTCTTCCGTGCGATCCTCTGGAGAGATGTCCTCTCCATCTACTTGGTATTCCATTCTCAGTTGCAGGTTCTGGAACGCGCAGAGCGTTGCGTCACGTTGGCGCCGGGTCGGCGCATCGACGACAATCGCCTCCTTGGTTGTTAGGCTTAAATCCCCCGGTGGCGTTGCCGTGTAAAAATGCCCCAAAACGGTTTAAATTCCACTCACCAGCACAAAGATGGTATCTGCTGAGTTCTTAAAAACTTAGGCACACGATGGGACTGAAAACTCGGCGACAAATTCGTGAATACTACAGGAAAGCATTCTTGAAAGCAGGAGCCGATCTTCGCGCGTCCGCACTGGTTGGCACCTAGAGCGTCTCCTTCTATGTATTCGATAAAAAATGTAGCTTTAAAAAAGCGCAAAAGTGTGAAGATTTGATAGATGCAATTTCTCTGTGGTTTGCCAGCTGCAGGATAACAAAAGAAAAAGAGAGCTGGTGAATCTTTTAAGACACGTCACTGTATGACACGCTCTTATGCTAGATTATCTCTGTATCTATTATGGTGAAAACACTAAATACTCGAAAGGAAAGTTAAAAATTTTTCGTATTGCAATTATTCGACTGAAGTAAAGAGTGATAGATAGATATGGGGGATTTAACGTCCCAAAACCACCGTATGATTATGAGAGACGCCGTATAGTGGAGGACTCCAGAATGAAGTCAAGAGTGGGTGGACACTTTTCTGGTCAAAATGGCAAGCTAATATGTGGAAGTGACAGCACGTGAGCCTTTTGGCACTCTACAAAAACGAGAGACAACCACCGCAATGTATAAATGCGCACGAAAAATTCGGATGTCTGCTAAAGGTGCCGCTACTATAGTAGAGCGCTGATTAAAGTTCGTGTAAACTCACACAGCTCTGAGGCGTATACTCTCGTGCATTTTACGCAACACCGCTTACCCCCTTGGCGAGAACGCTTCACTGGCAACGTCGCTGCGTTCGATCGCACGCCACACGCTGATGTCACGAGACGGCTTCATGCGAAACTATTGTGATTCACTTCGCCTGCCTCACTACCCGATAGGAAACAATGATCGCGGTGAAAGGAAGCTCTGGCTCGACATGTAAACGAAATCCAATCATTCATTGTGATCACTGATGCGGATCACTGGTGCGGACCATTCTTGCGACATGAAGTGTAAAAAAATATACAAGTAGTTCAGAAACAATATTAGCACACATAAAGTTATTCGACCGAAAGCTGTTTTCATCACCGACGCTTCTTAAATGAACCGTAATAAATTTCGCAATGTTTGGCGAATGTAGTGTTATCATGGCCGCCACCTTGCTCTTCGTTAGGAACAAACTTGTGTAGAAACTGGTCCTTCAAACCGTGGCCGTGACAGCAATGTCATTATGATGCGGCACGCGAAGTGCTTGCTCAAACGAGCATTTACATACAAGTGTTCCAAGCTGTATGTGTGTGCGTGACAGTGCGTGAATATTCATATTCAGGAACTGTCCTGCATTTTCTTTATTCTGACTCGTTCTTAACAAGTGGTGTCTATATTTACATTTCAAAATATTTTTGGCTTTATTCTTTTACGGTATCAGAATTCTCAGTGAGTACTCATCTTTGAAAGTTTTGCCACAACTTCATTTTGTCCTTAGGTGCAAGCACATTTCTTTGCCAGCCGTCAGCAACATCTGTTCTTTTCCAAAACCAAGCCCACCCACAGGCTCGAATTCATTCTTACTATGGCTTCAATATTTGGTTTTCCTGTTTATCGAAGCGCGAAACAGTTGCAACTCCCTGGCAAACTATTGCGCGAAATTACTTCCCTGTGCTTGCGTAAACAGGAAAGAGTGCATACGCGAAAAAGTCTTTTGAAGACGGGCGCTGAAAAATAACATATAGGATCTCATATTGTTTATTTATATGCCCGGCTTGTGAGGACTTCTTGTAAGCTTTAGCCTGAAGTATACTATAAAAGTGTTCACTAGAAATATTTCATCGTCTCTTCAGCTGTTACGGTATACTGCGTGTCTGATCATTTTGTCAACTTTTTGCGACTGGCTGCTTTAGAAACAAGCTGCGTATTTTATTGAAATTGATGCGTTCATCTTTTTTCTTTGCTGACGATTTCACGGTTGTTTGTAGTGGCTCTGAAATAAAAGAGATATGAAAAAATAAGTGCAGCATCGTCACTTTCTCGATTAATGGCGGTCACCTCAACAACACCAACCGGGGGATGGGAAGCAGAGGAGAGGTGAATCAGAATTGCGGGAGATGCGGGAACAGAGCGGAAAAGAAGATGAGGTCACAGGTCTCTGCTCCACTCGCGCACCACCCAGGAGATTGTAAGCAAATATCACGTGATGGACACACGGCATGTCAGGAGTCCGCCTTCGTGAAATGCTAGACCAACTACAGTATACGGGCCTCCTCAGGGGCGTGTTGCGCTCTCTTCTTGTATTGACAGGTTATTTCTGGGAATTTGGTCATGTGTTTGTTTCCCTGCACGTTACATATATAAGCTTAAGGTCACTGAACATTCATTCCTCCGCCTTAAAAACACGTATAACTCTGCTTTTCAATTGTTGCGGTCAAAGTGACGCCAACTATGTTTAGATGCAGAAGAGGCCAGAGAACGAAAGTTGGTCTACTGACCATCTAACTTTTTGAAAAGTCTCTCCCTTTCATGTCTCATACTATAAAAAGAGCAGTTCATTATACGCACTATTTTATTACAATTCAAATAGTGACATCAAGAAATAAGCACGACATGAATCTTGAAAGCGACGACATTGGATGGAACGCTCCTACAATAGGATGAAATTCTGAGCGCAAAAACTTTAGTGCTTCTACCTTTACGATGTAAGTGCATCACCAGCTGATCTTGCACACTCATTATCTCACGTTATTCTCAGAAGATTAATTTAAAGTGTTGTCACCTTTATGGTGCACTATACGTTCTTGCACGAGAATGATGTTTTTACGACTGTTATATGAAAACATTCATCTTTAATAGTCATTCTTGTGCTGTTATTACCGCATATCCAGTAGTGTGTAAAGATTGCGACAAATCACGCCGAGTCGAAGCAGGTGATATACATGCACAGAAATATATCTTTATTGTATGTAAGAAAATCTGCGCACGCTTATTTTGACCGTACGTGCCTGTACCACCGAAAGCAAGGTGTAAAAAGTTTTTATGGGACAGTGCTATAAGATGCATTTGTGTGTGCCTAATAAACATGCGATTTTACAGCAAATTGCCAGTAAAATTTTACCGGGGTACGTCACTGCGTGACGTCACTGGTGCACGTGCACAGCTGTGGTTGGCAAAACACTCCCGCCGGTGGCTGATCGGGTGCAGTCGTATACGGGGCTTGGGGCAAGTTTTTTTTTTATTGAAAGCTTAATTTTCCTCTCACGGTGGCAACATTTGCTGTGGTATGTGTCAGAGAACATCTAGATGTGTGATAAAGTGCGTGATGAAGTATTTGCCGCGCTGGCTGGCTGTTTATTTCGCAGAAGTGAACACGCGTGGCGGCCTGTTCGAGGAACAGTGGCATCGTCTTCGAAAGTGTGCAGTGTTGACTGTGGCGTGTAGTGTGCGTTGAAAGGCATCGACAATATTGGTTCACTTTTACGGACGGCGAAAGTGGGAATATTGTGCGTGGTGCGTGCAGTGTGAACGACGCGATGCGTCCTGTTTACGAAAACACTGGTATTCGTTGTGGGCAGGCTGCAGTAATAGGTTGTGGACGGAACTTTACAATCGGACATTTTAATCAAGGTATAAATGCATTTGACGTGGTCATCTGCGAATGGGTACGTCTCAACGCAAGCGCGGTCTGCAGAAAAATTAAGTTGCATGATATCCGGGTGATATATACGACTACGCATGAGTTATAAGCATGTCGTAGCGTTACCTAATCTGCCTATATATTTTACCATGGCTATCACTCGGCTATCACTATAAGACACCTGATACGTGGTAATGAAAAGAGTGGAGATTTTTGTTTCTCATCTACTTTGTACTTTAATTGCTCGATCCTTATGAAGTGACAATGCACATTACAAGTTTGAGTGTCAGGCCTGACAAAGCATGATATGTACGTAAACACGTCATAGGTGTCAAAAACAGCAAGGTAACTGTGCCAGATAATATTATATATCATTAGGTTGTCGGCTTTCGCATCACGTGAATTCTTATTGGGTTATGAAGAAACGCAGCGGCAGAATTTCACTCTTATGTTCATTAGGATATGTTAACCTCAGCCTAACGCACGGCAAGAAGTGTTTGTTTTTTTTCATTCATCCGGGATCGGATTTTTGCGCAATGAGCGAAAATCTCATCCCTGACGTCGTGCACAGCAGCTCAAAACCATGCTGCAGCCCATGCTGTACCTCGTTCGAAATTGCGTTGCACGTGCCATGATGGAAATTTAATAAGTGTACATCCATGCAATGCAAATATTTCTCGAAGTGTCAGTCACCGTGTACACTCAAAACGTTCACTTTTGAAAAAGACCAGATTTTTTATGGCTGCAATCTACGTGGGTGGAGCCAACTGCGTGCCAGTCGCGTCTCTCAGTATTCTAAATAAAGTTTCTTCATCTATCTACAACGAGCGCATTTTCATACCATGAGCAATGACCCTTCCGCAACAACCTTGTTTCAAAAGCTGCGACATTATGACATAGCAATGTAGAAATTTTTGTCGAATGATTGCAGACACGCAGATCTGCCACCCAGAAAGATGCCGCTGGCGTAACTTTCTTGCCAACCAGCACCTGCTCCGGGAGAGGGTATGGTGGGTGTGTGCCCGCAGTGACGTCACACTGATTACAATTAGTCTATTATAGAAACAAGAATATGAATTTTTGTTACCTATCTAATTATATTGAGAAGTAACTCCGGATATTCTAATGTGTTTTGATGACAAGAAGCTTTCATGGTGAATAAAAATTTCTTATTGTTCAAAAATAAAAATTCTTTAACGAAGCTATTGACTATATTGTAGTCAGTTTCAATATCAACGCTGTCATTTTGATTGTTCTTTTAATTGATTTGTTTGTTTGTTTGAAGGCCTCATTGAAGTTAGTGCGTAGCATTGGATAATGAATAGACTACAGGACCCCGCTTTTGTTATTTTTTTGCGCATTAACTTTTTATTCGCCTTCCTTCTCTTCTTGCTTTCTGCTCCCTTTAGTGCAGGGTAGCCAACCACATGCTACAATTTTGGTTAACTTCCCTGTCTTGCTCCAAGTTTATTTTCTCTCTTGATTATTCTTTATGTGTGGTTACAATATGAAAAAAACGCACGTTTTTTATTTTATTTTTACTGGGCCAAGGTTCTTGTACAAGGTGCTCTTGACATGTAGACCTAGCAGTTAACGACGGACGAAATGACTGAGAATTCTCATCCCTTGTCCTCTCAAGAAAAAAAGACAACTTTGAAGAGGCGTTTTCACCACATCTACTGAGCTATATGATTCACAAATATCAAATCCCGTCTAGGTTCGCCTGCCACGTTGGTCGAGTGACTCGGCGGAAGCACAGTTCGGCACAAGCACTTGGCACAAGCACAGCTGGAGACATCGCTGTCATAGCTAATGTCATAGCCGAGACCAAGGGCATTTCCTCGCCCAAGTAGCGTTGTTGTACATCGTCGTTCTAAGCTGCTTTATAGTAGGCAGTTCAGTATGGCTCCACTGGTAAATTCACTACGGGCTTTGGACAAGTTTCAGTAGAGAGGCTGCTTTTCTCAACAAAGTGAAGCCGTAACATCGACCTAACAGTCGTATGGCTTCGTGGAGCTGTCCTTTTTAGCGACATCATAAGGATCTTTGAATGGCGCGTTCACAGAAGCAATCGCGGAAAAGAGAGCGCACTTATCGGAGATGACGGCTACGCTGTACACAAAGACGTCGCTCGCGAAGCGATGCCAGGGTACTATCGACTGCGAGAATCGATATTAGATTTCCTGATGTAGACAATGGTGACAAATGACCACGTCCAGCGGAATTTCGGTGCCTTTCGCTGTCGCTGTAAGTGCGTGGAAGGCACGCTAAAGAACTCCATATATCTCGTGCTTGGCTGGCTTCGCACAATCTAAGTAACTCGACAGAATAAAAAAAAAAGGAAAGCGCGTCTTGTTTTTCTTTTCTTGTGTGAATGAAGCAGCCAAAAAGGTGGCTCTTGAGGGCCACTCTGATCGATCAAAGGAGAAGTTGAGACTATCTTGAGTCATTTATGTGGTAGAAATGACCGCATTATTTGACGTATACGGTAAATACAATTTACGACTAGCAAAGGGAAATAAGGGGCATCACGCACTACTTTTTTTTCGAGGGCTCAGACTGCCCAACACTATCATTGCTATTTTATTATATATGTCAGAGTGCATCGTAGGAGATTACTTAATTCTACATATTTTCCAACTACACCATGAAGTGAGAAAATTTTGTTGCCTTCGAAAGGCAGTCATTGTCTATTGTGAGTAGATTTTGTCAGTTACACCTCTCAATCAATTTTTTCGCATGTATGTCTGTTCCAAATGTGTAACATAATATTGAAATGAATTGAAAGATTCCTGATGTATACCACTTGCGTAAGTCGTGATCGAGTTGATCCGTGTCATTTAGTGAAGTATAGCATTTTATCCAGTATCTGAATCAACGCAAGTCGTCAAGCTTAGCGTAAGTGCTTACCCATCACACAGGTGCAAATATACTCGGTCTTTCAAGACATGATTCAAAAATTTTCGAAAGTCAGACAAGTGTGATAGTTGTTCGATGCTTCAGCATTACATCTACGACAGTCGCATGCCTTTGAAGATTCTTGAATGCATTGTTTAACACAGTATATCAAGAATGCTAAATACTTACTTTTTTAGGTAGCTAAGTTAAGTGGTTTTGTCGGAGGGGGGATTAAAGTGACTAACGCAAGCCCCCATCACAAATTACAAATTTTCAAAAAAAAAGGTGCCTAATAGTAACTGTAAATGTTTCCTCCTTAGAGTTCTTTTAAAAGGGTGCATAATAACAAATTCGCAAAAATAAAACAATAACTGGAGTTACAGAAATTGGGGCAATTTAAGTAGAAAACTGAGGCAGAAATTTGCTCACAAATATAGGGGCCACTCGCAGTTATTTATCACAGGCAAGAAAATAATGTGAGCGTGGTTCTTGCAGCCTACGAATATGTAAGACTTAGTTATTATGTAGGGAAAGAAAGAACAACCTAATGCAATTAAAAAACAGACACCGCATAATTTACAGCATTCAATGCAGCAGTAACAAAATACATCTTAGAGAAACGACAGCTGGAAGGAAGCAATAAAACAGAGAAACGTCTTTGGGTGCTTTCTCCCATCACAAGGAGCCGATACAGCCCGGAAAACAAGCTTCACGAATTGCCGGCCACCAGACGGTGGCAGCGAAAGTTGACAAGCCGAACAATCCCACTCGAGATCCAGAAGCAAGCTAATACACACAGCGGGGCCCTTGTCTTCAACCCTCTCCACTCGCTTATTTTCCCGTGTTGTGAAAAAAAAAAGCAGCGTTACAACCACAGTTGAGCACTGCAATCAACTGCTCAAGTGTGGAAGAGTGGCTTTGATGAAAGGCGACACAGAGAAGCGAATAAAAAGCGCAGCCAGTTCTTTAGCGTTTGCGGCGATTGGGACAGTAGCACCTTTTTGTTTTGCTTCGACATAGGTTCTTCCTGGGTTACGTGAATAATTAAACTGAACGAAGCGCATTTGACGTTGATTGTGCCAAGAGACTATCACTTTCATGGCTTTGTGAATTTCTAAGGTTTGTTCGCTTTTCCAGGTCTGTTAGGTGTAATAAAAATAAATTGGAAACACAGCATTAGAGGAGGCCCTGAGAATGCATCGTTTATTGTAAAAAAATATCAAGAAATTATGAAAAAACCATGTCTCATGCACCAAAAATACATAGTGAAATGATTCCCTCATACCAAAAAGCATATAATTTATTAATTTTTCTTTTTAGCGGTAGCAGTTCAAAGAAATGGAGCATAAATTTTGAAAAAAGACAGATCAATGGTTCTCCCAAGTTTGTTTCCGACTCCCATGCTTCTCTACATTATGGCTTTATGGATTGTTATATGTAGAGATCAAATGCAGTTTAAAACCGTCATAATACCGGAAATATATTATTCGCGTTCCACGCATGCTGGTTTGTAGTCCTTGGAGGCATGCCAACTTCTGCTGTATATTTAGAAATAAATGTACAAGTTTAAGTGCCAAACTCTGCCTAAGACTGGCTGTGACAAGCCTTGTGACGCAGTGAAGATTGAGTGTTGTATTGTTGTGCAAACAGCATAAATGTACCCCCATTTAATATGCGTCTACGTGATAAAATTTGTCTTGCTGTAACGATGTCATGAGAATACGTAAGCTGACCCCTTTCTTTTTGCAAGTTTCAAAAGGTCCTTCAAAATACCGCACTTCGTGGACGCTTTGCTAAAATTTCTGGCTTCATGTAATTATTTTCCCTTTCGATCAGTTCAATATATCGACTTCATGTGGGACCACCTTACTTGCCTTCTGCATTGATCGGGCTGACTAGTCTTCGGAGCCCTCTATCTTGTGGCTGGAATCATGACAAAAAAGGCTAATCTGATTTTCTGCCTAAGCTGCGGCCATTACGTACTTGGTTCCCACTTCTGGCTCCATAGCGCTAAATCAATAGAAACCTTCTCTGCGGGTTCCTGGCGGTGCTTTTGGCCGTATTCTGATAGGCCATGCCTTTGTGATCGACAAAGTCGATGAACAAAAGAGATATTTGGGCTGCAGTACTGCAGGACAAACACACAAAAATAATAAAAAAATCAGGAAGGTAAGATTATGATGTCATACTAAAAGACGGTTGTGTGCAATGGTATGTTGTCGTATTCTGATAGGTCATGCATTTGTGATCCACAAAGTCGATGAACAGAAGAGATATTTGGGTGGCAGTACTCCAGGACAAACACACAGAAATAATAAAAAAAATCAGGAAGGTAAGAATATGATGTCATACTAAAAGACGGTTGTGTGCAATGGTGTGTTGTTAGTCTGCTTTGTGTACGGTTAGAATTGGTGATAATGATGGTATCAAAATTATGATGTTTTCTTCGCACAAAGATACTGGTCTAAGGAACGATAATGAGCTCATGATGATATTAGATATGTATTTATTGCTACAGAAACGATAATTTCTACAAGTGTGACCGACGCCATGCACTGAACTTAGACTCTCAGTATATTAAAGATACTACAATAGAATATAGGATTTGTTATCCAGATGAAAGATATTATTATGTCGTCATAAATAAACGAAAATATATTGATAATATTTAAAGCCTTGTGAGACATTACACCAAAAGTCAAAGCAATTATAGCGAATATGAAAACATATTAAATCTCTCGTTGTAAACAGAAGTGCTAATGTAACAAACAATTATGAAATATTTGTCAAAAAAACACGATGTCGTTTTAAGCCACGCAAGGCTTGAAACATCGAAACTTGAGAATTCTGAAAACTAATGTAGTTGTTTATAGGTTTTTTCTACAGAAATTATAAGAGTCGTTTTATCATTAAAAACACGCTGTTTTTATGCGCGCACTCAATATCACTGCATGAGAGAGATAACTATTTTCTAAATCATTTCATCGCATTGATTTAACGCGGTAATACGATCTCCGCTTTTCTAGATGTTTCTAGTCATTGCAGACGCACGTGTTTCTTTACCCTTTCTTCTTTGTTTTCTGATCACCATTTTAAAAACACGGGGCACTTGGTCATGGTTTAAATTGTGGACCTTGTTTCTAATGAAGTTAGTTGTGAGAAGGTACCATGCGGTGTGAAACACTTCGTGTGTCCTTGTTTTTCGTTCGGCCCATTTCAAAATGCTACCTAGGTCTGCTGTTCAGGGCGAGACATGAGAACTGGCTGCATTCTTCACTGCAGGCGGCCACGGCAATTACTTCGTATCTGCTGCGTTAAAAAAATGCCGGGTCTGCATGGAAGGCGCAGCAGTCACAGCGAAAGCTAGAAGAGCGGCCTTTCATAGCCTTTTCGAAACATTTATTTGGTAAGTGCTGCAACCACACTTGCTTGATACCCACTAGGTAATTATTAATAGATTCATTTGGGCAGTAGGCCGGCATTCGCTATGGTATTTTTTGTCAATTTACTGATAAGTGTGGTATCCGCTAAATATTTGCAAGGAATTTTATGCCAATTGTTCATGCAGTGGCAGATGACATGAAGAAATTATGGTTAAAGTGGGTATGCGCCACAGTTATTAGGGAAACAAAAACAAGCTTCCGTGATGGTTTGGAGCACTGGACGGCTCACTCGTTACGCTATTTGCATTGTGTGACGACTGGTTGTTCAGTCGCTGTATTAAAACGCTTTATGGGTCGTACTAACGCGATTGCTTTCCTGACATCAAGCCGGCCTAAGGCAAGTTTGCCATCAAGTCACCAGCACCGGTGTAGCTCAGTGGTACAATATTCGGTTTGGCGTAGTATGCTATCGTACAGACACTGTGATGTGAGAGTTCTATCCGTTAATTAGTGTTTCGTGGAAGCTGTTATAAAAGTGCGAGATGTGTATAAGACTACAGACTGTAATGAAGATGTAATATCTTTGTTTGATGAGTTGTCACGCATGAAACACGTGTAATAGTGATTGTCATATTAGCTTGACTTGTAGTCAAGAAGGCAATAAAGAAAAAAAAACCGGTGTAGCTCAGTGGTAGAATACTGGGCTGGCACACAGCGGACCCGGGTTCGAGCCCCACTGTGTCAATGGTGCTAGGCTTTTCTTCTAACTTCGGGCGATGTGGTTACAGAGACCGGCAGTGGTGGCGGACAACTGCGCGTGACCCGAGTTGTAATCTGTTAACAGCTTTCGCTGTTAAAACTTACGAGATGAGAAATGCTCAAAGTGCTCGACGGGGACTCACCTCCACATAATATGCAGCTCATAATAACGAGAATTTTGTTCGAAATGACTTCCAGCACTTCAAGTGCGGTTAGGGCTGATTGATTAACCACGCGGTTTCAAAGTTTTTCATTAACCATGCTCCATTTACATGCTTATCGCTCCCAGATATGGTAAGCCTGAACTAACAAAGTTGAACGGATAGATAGACATAAAAAATAAAGCGAAGACACCTGCATTCTCAATCTGCAATGTCAGAATACATTTTTCTATCATTCTCCTTCTGTTCATAAAATAGCACAAGCATCGTGGCGTATAACGCCAGCTTGGTTTTGCATGACGAAATAAGAAAGGTTCCTTCCATATTGCACACACAGACAATTTATCGAAAGGAATGATGAAACACATGGCTGATTCCGCGCACTGAGGGAATCAGTGTCTAGAGAAGGAGTCGGTGGGTATTTGTTGAATTGTTTCCTACAAAACCAGATGAAGTAGATCGGTGTCTTTGTGTAAAGTGAGAATTCATGAGATCAGGGCGCACGCTGAATATACTGGCTTGTAAAGGGCAGCTCCTGGTGCGAACCAATGTTGGCACTCTAGCTACAGCCGAGTTTATTGCCTCGAAGTGCACCCTAAACGGTATCAACATGCCCACATCCATGCGAAGTGCAACGATTGACTCTAGATTCTGCAGTTCTGGGAGTCCACGTGTTATACTTGTAACAGTCATACAAGATGAGGTTGCCGCGTCTGTGAAGGCAGTTATGGTCGTCTTGACACGGTTGTTGTGAAGGGTATTTTTTCTTAGTATTTGGAAGCACTGACGTGGCTAGGTAGCCGAATGCTTGACTACATTGCAGAATAGCAGGTTTTCATGTCAGATCGAGACACGATTCTTGTTCTCTGCTTTCATCGGCAGTTTTTAGTCTTCTAAAACAGCGACATGATCTCCTCTCTACAACGCGGGCTCCTTCACGCTGTCGCATTAAGAGTGCTAAAATCAACGTTGATATACACAGCGTAGATTTTAACTTTCCAGACATTGATTGGGTCAATATCACAGCACCTTCGCGTATTCCAGAAATCTTTTGGATCTTCTCTTTTTTTTTCTTTCAATCTTGCTCAATCTGTTGGAATACCAATGCGCAGCAGTAACACTCTTGATCTCGTCCTTATGTCAAATCCTGAGCTAACCCAATCACGTACATACACGTATGGTCTTAGCGACCATAATTTAGTGATTTTCAGCCTTGCAATTTCAATTCCTTCACGACAGCGTCCAGTAAAGTACATTCGTGACTACAAAAAAGCAGTTTTTATTTCACAATCAATGAAGAAATGGCAGTAATTGTTCAACACTTTGAACAATTGACTCCTAACAGGTTTGCAGATGAAAACTGCTCTGCGTATAAACAAAAAATTGTCTAGTTATTAGAGTCATGTCTGCCTTTAGTTTGTATTCATGGCAAGGCTGAGAAACCATGGTTTACAAATTCATAAATAAAATTGTGCAACAACAAAAAGCGACTATTCAGGGAAGCTAAGCACTCCTCCTGTGCAACTAAATGAAAAAAATACTTCAAATGTCTGAATGAATATACTAAATTGCTGCGGTTCACTAGACGGCGATTCTACAACACAGACTTACTGACATGGTCTGAACTAATCCGAATGAGTTTTGGACTTTATTAACTCCTAACCACAGTGTCGCGCATAACATCTCTTTAATAAATCAAGATGATTCTGTCATTGCGAAAGATTTTCGTTCTAACGCTATGAATGCCTACTTCACCTCATTTTTCACTCACGAAGCGGTTGAAAATATTCCTGTACCGCATGATCTAAATTTTTCTCAAATTCTTCCAGTTAGTATTAAGGCAGAAGGAATCTGTAAGTTGATTGATAACTTACAGATATCTAGTGCCCGTGTACCTGACAACATATCTGCTCAAATTCCTAAAGGTACCAAAGTAATGTCTAGACGCGTCATACAAACCATTTTTACGCAATCTATTTCCAGTGGTTAAATCTCGTCCTAGTGGAAGGTTAGCAGAGTTGCACCCGTCTACAAGGCAGGCAGACGCTCTGATGCATCTAACTACCGTCCTATCTGACCAACATGTATTGCATGCAAACTTGTTGAACATATAATCTACTTTCACCTGGCAAAGTGCCTAAACCAAAATCCCTTTTTATTCCCAAACCAACAAGGATTTCGATCCGGCTATTCGTACGAATCTTAACTTATTGAATTCCCGACTGTCTTGCACTTAAACGTTGACTCATCCTTTGCGACCAATGTAATTTACCTCGTTTTTCCAAGGCGTTTGACCGCGTTTCTCATCTGAGTCTCATGACTAAACTTTGTTTCATTTCAATCAATCCCCTGATAGTGTCATGGATTCAGTACTTTTTAACTGATCGCTCCTAGTACACCGTCATTAAAGACAATCCATCTGTGGCTACAAACGTTATCTCTGGAGTCCGACAGGGCTCCGTTCTTGGCCCGCTGCTGTTCCTAATCTTCATCAATGACCTTCCTGCTCCAGTTTCATCAACCATTCGTTTGTTTGCGGATCACTGCGTTCCGTACCGACGTATCTCCACTACCAACGATGAGGCGTTACTGCAGGATGATTTATCCTTAATGCAAACCTGATGCACGACCTGGCTCATACAGTTAAATGAATCAAAATTTAAGTTTATGCACGTCACCCGTAAGAATCATCGCCTACATTTCCCATACACAATGAACGATTTCATGCTAGCAAAGGTGGGATCTTATAGGTATCTCGGCGTAGAAATAACAGATTATTTAGGTTGGTCTAAACACATCACATCACTTTTCGCAAGCATTTCCAGATCATTGAGTTTCATGAGACGGTCACTTACATTTGCTATACCCACAGTTAGACAAATGGCTTACGAAACATGAATACGCGCCAAAATTGAATACGCATCACCTATATGAAATTACCATGAAGAGTACGTAATCCAGGTTTTATAGGCAATACAAAACCGCGCGCTCGTTTTATAACTCCTAAATATGATTCTAGACTGAGCGTCACTAGCATAAAAACTTCGATTGGTCTAACGCCACTGACATTCCGTCGAAAAACAGCAAGTCTCAGCCTTTTTCATCAGCTGTATTATAACTTCCCTCAACTACGCAAGAGCCTAATCGTATTTCCTATGAGATCATCAGGATGCCTGTTTCACAGTGCTGAACGTAACCATGGTTCGACCTACGCCTTCAATAAATCATTTCTACTGACTGCCATATTAAATTGGAATGCACTTCGCGATGATATTGTTATTGAAAGAAATCACGTTACATTTAACGATTTATTGTTGCAGCACTACTGTCACCAAGCCGAATAGCGGCCCTGTTATTGGCGAATTTATCTGCCTCTCAAATTTCTTGTTTTAAATGTGAAGCATTTCTTCGTGAACTTCGGCGACTTATAGCGTATCTATCTATCTATCTATCTATCTATCTATCTATCTATCTATCTATCTATCTATCTATCTATCTATCTATCTATCTATCTATCTATCTATCTATCTATCTATCTATCTATCTATCTATCTATCTATCTATCTATCTATCTATCTGTCTATCTATCTATCAAGCCGCCTACGACTTTTAGCTATCCTGGCCATTTCAATATAGGTATCAATACCAAAGCATGGCATAACATGACTGTATGAAAAACACATTTGGCTAGTGTATATATAACGTGAACATCATGTAATGTATGTCATCAATGTCATGATTTACATTTCATGGTCCTGCAGCTTTGCGGTGGTTTCGTTCACATGGCATGTTGCAAAACTGGTATGGTATGGCAAGATTACATGGCGTACACAAGCGAGAGACCCTAACATGAAAATTATGACATGCGTGTCATGTAGCAACATGGCTACAAGCCACGCTCATAATTCACTTGCAGCAGTTTCACTAGCACCACGTATACCAAAGTTGGTATTACAATGAGTGAATGAATGATGGGGGTATGCGACTTGCGCAAACATGATAATCAATAGATGTGTGTCATATAACAACATGAATACATGCTACGCTCACGACGCGCTGGCGGCCGTTTCGCTAGTTTCTCTTATACCACATTTGGTATTACGGGATGTGAATGGATGACGAAGGTATGATACTGGTGCAAACATGATAAACATTAGATGCATGTCATGTAACAACATGTCATGCTACGCTCATGATGCGCTCACGGACGTTTCGCTAGCTTCACGTGTTCCAACCCGGTATTACGCGACACGAACGGATGACATAGGTAAATGACACATCCAAACATGATAACCATGACATGAGTGTCATGTAAGAACATCGCTACACGCCACAATGATGATGCATTCGCAGCCGTTTCGCTAGCTTCCCATATGCCAAATTTGGCATTACGTGATGCCAATGAATGACGAAGGTACGTGACTGGTGCAAACATGATTAATATCAGATGCGCGTCATGTGAGAACATGACTAGATGCCAGAGTCTAGGCGCCAATGCATTTATACGTAACGCAGTGCGCGTGCTCGCCGGCATTCATTTCGTCGCGTCACGCCGGCGTTGCCACGCCAGGTGCCGCTACTGCCATAAACTCGCAGACGCGCGCCGTGCTGCGTTGCTTTGACGCATGCGCGTTTCAGCGCGTCCGGCGTCGCTGCGTCACGAAAAGAGGGAGACGCAGTGTTGTCTGTGTAACGCATCAGCGCGAAATGCAGCATGTCGCATTTAACACCGGTTGCCGTCGGGACGCCCCGATAGACGCTGGTCGCGCCTGGCGTCAGACTATAGAGTGCTCGCTTTTTTCTAACGTAGCGTCGATGTGCTCAGCGTGAGCACGCGTCAACGCTACATTGAAGTATATTGGGCCCTTCGTGAGGCGCTCGCGGCCGTTTTGATAGCTTCACATGTACCAAATTTGGTGTTGCGTGAAGTCAAGAAATGATGAAATATATGACTGGTGAAAACTTGATAATCCTGACACGCGTGTCATGTAAGAACATGACAACTTATCACGCTTATAGCGTGCTCACGGCCGTTCCGCTAGCTCCACATATAATAAATTTGGTATAGCCCGACGAGAATAGATGGCGAAGGAAAACGACACATCCAAACATGATAATTATGACATGGAAGCCATGTACGGCATCGTTTATCCCCACCTCGTAACGTTGTCCTGATTTTAAAGTGACATATAAACATTTCTCATTCATGCTTTGTATATTATCGATTCCCACTGTACGTGGGATCTGCCGTTTTTTTCTTTTTTTTATTTCTTCCTTCTTTTTTTCTTGTGTTTCTCCTTTGTTTTTCTTAGCAGTATATACTCATGCCTCCTTGTGAGCCCAGCTACTTTTTGTTACACACCCGTTCCTTATCTAATGCCCCATGAGGCGCGCTAAAGGATAAATAAATGATAATGATGATAATGATGAATAACCTGTCACTCACACCATGGGCAGTGGTATGCTCGCATGTGCTACATATGACGGAGGCAAAAATGTCTCATGGCGTACGCGAAAGGAAATTCACATTAGTCGTGTCGTGACCTTTCAATCACGTTCATTGCCGAATGAAGTACTCCCGTGGCAATTTTTCTAATGCCAAGCTAAGGAGACAACCACGAGAGCTTTAATAGACGTGGTCATCTAGATAAATAGATATATAAACGAACCAAATGCATTTTGTTGGCTAACAAAGTCTTTCCAATAAAAAGATGTTAGAACAAAAAAAATGGCAGATCGCACGTACAGTGGGAATCGATGATATGCGAAGCACGAATCAGGAAAGTTTATATCTCAGTTTAAAATCAGAAGAATGTTACGAGCTGCAGGTAACTTATACCGTACACAACTTCCCTGTCATAATTATCATGTTCGGACGTGTCATTTACCTTCATCAACTATTCACGCCACCTGATACCAAATTTGGTATATATGGAGCAAGCGAAACAACTACGAGCCTGCTATGAGCGTAGCATATATTCATGTTGTTACATGGCGCCCATCTCATGATTATCATGTCTGCACCAGTCACGTACCTTCTTCGTCTACACCCATCCCGTAATACCAAACTTGGAATATATGAAGCTAGCGAAACGGTGGGGAGAGCATCATGATGAGTTCAATACACTGTGGCATAAAGTTGACGAGCGCAGGCTGGGCGCAGCGACGCTACGCTAGCAAAACGCGAACAGTCATAGTTTGACGCCAGGCGCGACCACCGTCTGTCGGCGCAGCTCGGCGGCCACCAGTACGAAATGCGACATGCTGCATTTCGCACCAACCACGTTACCCAGAATGCACCGCGTCTGCCTAGCTTCGTGATGAAGGGACGCCGGGCATGCTCAATGGCGCATGCGTCAAAGCAATGCAGTGCCTGCCCAGACAGATTGGTGCCTGGCGTAGCTTTGCCGGCATGACGTGACGAAACGAACGCTTGTGCGCATGCGCATGGGATCACGTCTAAGTGTATTAATGCCTTGAGTGTGGCATGTAGTCATGCTCTTACATGACACCCGTCTCGTAAGTATTAAGTTTGCATGAGTCACATACCTTCGTCATCCATTCACGTTATGTAATACAGAATTTGGCATATATGAATCTAGCGGAACGGGCCCGAGCGCATCATGAGTTCGGCATGTAGTCATGTTGTTACATGACAAGCATGTTTGAACATGTCATTTACATATGTAGTCCGTCCGCGTTACGTAATTATAAATTTGGTACATGTGAAGCTAGCCAGACGGCCGCGAGCGCATCATGAGCGTAGCATTTAATCATGTTGTTACATGACACGCACATGATTATCATGCTTGCAGCACTCACGTTCCTTTGTCATCCATTCCCGTCCAGTAATACCAAATTTGGTGTATGTGAAGCTAGCGAAACGGCTGGGAGGGCATCATGAGTGTGGCTTGTAGTCATGTTGTTACATGACAAGCATTTCATGATTATCATGTTTGAACATGTCATTTACATATGTCGTCCGTTCGCGTCACGCAATACTGAATCTGCTACATGTGAAGCTAGCCAGACAGCTGCGAGCGCATCATGAGCGTAGCATGTAGTCATGTTGTTACATGGCACGCATCACATGATTATCATGCTTGCAGCGCTCACCTGCCTTTGTCGTCCATTCCCGTCCTGTAATACCGAATTTGGTGTATGTGAAGCTAGCAAAACGGCTGCGAGGGCATCATGAGTGTGGCTTGTAGTCATTTTGTTACATGACACGCGTGTCAAGATTGTTTGAACATGTCATTTACATATGTCTTCCGTTCGCGTCACGCAATACCGAATTTTGTACATGTGAACCTAGCCAGACAGCTGCGAGCGCATCATGAGCGTAGCATGTAGTCATGTTGTTACAAGACATGTATCACATGATTATCATGCTTGCAGCGCTCACATGCCTTTGTCGTCCATTCCCGTCCTGTAATACCTTTTTTTTTTATTGATATGATATATAGGGAGATGTTGTCGCACCATTATGGCGCCGGCTACTTCTTAGCCGTTGATTGAAACTTGATTGAACACGTATCTTGAAGCAAAACATACAAAGCAGTGCATGGAAAATAGAAAACTTAGGCACAGATATGCAAAGACACACTTATACGTACATATCACAATGGTAAGTAAATGTTTGAAAGTCAATGTAAGAAGTCTCTGGAAACAACAAAACACAAACAACAAACACAAAACACAACAACAAAACAACAAAGCACACGTCTGGTCCTTATAAATATGTATTCGCTCGTATGTACATAATAGTCGACACGTCATTCATTTCACAACACACACGTGATGGGTGTCACATGATACTGTATATAATAAGTACATGTGTTACAAATGAAAGCTCGTTCTTTGTTAATACTTGTCAGCAATACCGCTGTCTTGTAAAAAACGTGTTAGTGCTTTTAAAGCGTGGGACTGTAAAACTCCAGTTGGCCACGGGCCCAGAAGTTTTTTCATGCTAAATTGTCTGTGGTCCAATGCGAACAGTTCGCTTTTAAGACGGCGTCTTGGCGTGTCATGATGTGGACAGTCTATGAGAAGGTGACATACGTCTTCATCTATAAATCCACAATCGCATTCGGGAGTTTCAGCTCTGCCGATTCTGTGCAAAAAATGTTTTGTGTATGCGGTGCCTAGCCTCAATCGGTGAATTAGAGTTTCCATCCTTCTATCTAATGCCATCGTAATTTTGAATTCAATAAATGGATCGATGTGATATAAATCGCAGCTCTTTGTACTTTGGTCAAACCAAGCAGTTTTGCTCATTCTGAAAGTTGTATTCGTTATAATACTACGCAAATCATTTTTCGAAATCGGTAAAGAAACAGTAACGTCTTCACGATGTGCTTGTCGTGCTGCTTCATCGGCAGCTGTGTTTCCAGGAATGTTGCAGTGGCCAGGTATCTACTGGAATTTGATATCATTTTGCGCCTTCTTTGCTTAAGTGAGCTCCTTCAGCGTTTCGTATGTCATACTATGACTTATTACTGTCCTGTTTGTACTGGAGAGTGATCTTAATGCGGCCTGTGAGTCACTGAAAAGTACCCATTTTCTAGCGTCTGCTACTGAGTTTATGAACTTTAGAGCATACAGAATAGCGAAGAGCTCAGATGTTGTAGATGACGTCGTGCGGCATAATTTAAATGATTCCTGAATATTGAGCTGTGGTATGATAAATGCCCATGTTGAAGACGTTGTATAACTTGAGCCATCTGTGTAAATATGTATGTACCCTGGATACCGCATGTGTATCTGATAAAGCGCTAGTTGTTGAGCAGCTTGGATGAACATGTCTCTCTTTCTAATAATGCCATCCACTGAGAATTCAATGCTTGGTATAACAAGCACCCATAGAGGATAGTCCATTTCAGAGTTCCCAAATTCATGTCTGGGTAATATATGTACATTACTCTATACTTCTTTATAAGCATTGCTTTTATCTCTTAGTAAAATCTCCAGCGCCAATGGGTGGTCCCTGTGTTGCGTCTGTAAGCGAAAAAAATGGCGGCATGCTTCAATTGTTCTCATGACTGGAAAGGGTGGTTGTCGAGTCTCTGCTATGACAAGGCTGCTGGAAGTCGCTCGTGGAACACCTATGCAGACGTGCAGTCCCCTAGCTAATAGTCTTTGAAGTCGCTCCTCTGAAGTGCGGGAAAGGCCGTGTACACTGCTGCAGAATATGCAACTTTTTGTCGTATTAAAGCATTGTGAACAGCGAGCATGGATGATACAGATCCGCCCCATGATGTCCCAGCAATTCTGCGGAGTATATTCACTAGCGTATTCACCTCGTTTTCGAGTTTCTTTATGTGAGGTGCCCATGATAGCTGCCTATCAAGTATTACTCCGAGAAATCGATGCTGTGTCACAATCATTAGTGGTTCTTCTTCTAAATTGAGATTGAAGTTCTTTAACTTCTTACGGGTGAAGGGCAATACAGCTGTCTTTGCGTGCGATAGAATCATTCCTCTTTCTTTTAAAAAGTTGTTGACAATATTCATTCCGTCTTGCAATGCAATCTGAATTAACCGTATGTCCGTGCCAGATGCCCAACTGCACACATCGTCTGCATATAAGGAGTATTTCAACATGGAAGGCAGTCTTTTAGCTAAATCAGCCATAACACAGTTGAAAAGAAAAGGGCTGAGTACGCTTCCTTGTGGCACTCCCTGTCTGACGTCGTGTTCTGCACTTTTTCCTTCGCTCGTCTGAATGAATATTTTACAACCTGATAAAAATTTGGATACCCACCGCAAAGACCTGCCGGACAGTCCGTGTTCCAACATACTCAGGAGTTCATGAGTGTGACATACTGTGTCAAATGCCCTTTTGATGTCCAAGAACACTGCGACCGTCAAACTACGACAGGCGCGTTCATGCTCCACATACGTTACTTGGTCCAGTATTGCATCCATTGTGCATCTCTATTTCTTAAAACCTGTCAAGTAGTTGGAGAATACACCAGTTCTGTTGCACCACCATTGAAGTCGCGCATCAATCATTTTTTTCATTACCTTACATAAACAGCTTGTCAGACTGATTGGACGGAAGGATTCAAGGTTCAAGGGTGTCTTAGCCGGTTTTAAGATGGGAATGATGCGAGCAGACTTCTAAAACTCGGGTACAATTTCTTGCGTCCATAGGTTATTGTAAATATCTAAGAGAATAGTTGTGCCTGTGGGCCCAAGGTTCTTTTGCATATTGTACGTAATGCCAACCGGCCCAGAGGCTGATTTTTGACGACATGATGCTGCAGCACAATGCAGCTCCCTTAACGTAAATAGAGGGTCTAGCTGAGGATGCTGGGCCCAAAAGCAAGCATTAATTTTCTGGCTGGCTAATGCGACAGAATTATCAAATAAGGCACATTGTGATTCGGCGGGCCTACTGATAAGTTGAGAAAATTCATCTGCTACCACAGCTTCCGGTTTGTCCAAAGCTACAGCAAGAGCACGAACTGCGAAGCTCTGTGATACAGGGCCACTAAGTGCTTGAATTACAAGCCAAATTCTTGGAACAGGTGTGTGGGGAGAGAGCGTGCCACAGATATCACGCCATTGTCGTTTACCTAAATTTTCTAGCCGTCTGCGCATTACACTGTAGATTTTCTGCGCATTTTTGTATGCTTCTAAACTTCCGCTGCGTCGAAATGCCCTTTCTGAAAGTCGTGTGATGGCTCTTAGATGTTCATACTCTCCATCGACTGCAGCATAGTCTTTTGGAATGGGGACTTTCTTTGTACATTTATTCGCATTATCTTGCAGATATTCAGTAAACCTTTCAACTGTCGTGAGTTCACTACTTTGGTTTGTTAGGTGGTGCCGAAAATCTTTCCAGTTCGTCAGTTTGCTGTAGCGTCTGGTGTCGTCTTTTCGCAAGTAGGGGTGACTTATTAGAATGGGAACATGGTCACTCCCACGTGTTTCTACATCCGTTGTCCATACCACACCATTCACTAGATCTTGGGAACACAAGGTTACATCAATGCAACTAGAGTAATTATGCCCTCGGAGAAAAGTTGGGAGCCGTCATTTAAAATTGTCAAATTGCATTTGTCTACGGCACACTCAACAATGTTCCCACGTGCATCACATCGATCACTACCCCACATTATGTTGTGCGCATTAAAGTCTCCGCATATAAACGTATATGAATTAGAAATGTTGAAGATATTTGTTAGCTGTTCCACCGAAATGCGACTTGAAGGTTGTAGGTAAGAATTGATCACTGTAAAGCACTGCTCACCAAAGGATACTTTGCAAGCGACGAATTCCGGGAAGTCCGAATCACTTGAGTTAACTTGATGAGAAGGTAGGTCCTTTCTGACGCACAAATGTACTCTGCTAGGACCACTTCGACGAGAGGAATTATATATCACGTAGTTGGAGAGGCGGAAATCATCATTCATTCCTGCCTCTTGGATGCAAAGTATTGGAAAATTATACTGCAGAAGGAGTTTACGGAAGTCAGCACACTTCCTTCGAAGACCATTGGCATTCCACTGGTATATGGAGACATTTTTGTAGCGCTTATTCATATGTTACTTGTCGCAGGTTTGACCCAGACTGTTGACACAGTAGTGCTTCCAGAGGCAGCAGGGCTTTTACTTCTGGCAGGTTGTTTGCTTCCGGTAGAGCAGACAGGAATTCCTTAAGTGCTGCGAAAAGCATTGGCAGAATCAATTGCATGACTGATGCAGAGGCACGGTCTCGATTGAATAGTTGATTTTCTGAGGCCTGTTGAGAATGACGTGGCGCTTCGATGTTGTAGTTGGGGCGAACACTGGCACTGTCGGTTTTGCTACTTTCCGGCAGAGGTCCCGTGGGCGTTCGTAGCTTTGACGCGTAGGTTGGGTTACTTGAAGGTACTACTCGTGAGTGGTCTCTCGAGTGTGCTCTTGGCGGCTCTCTTGG
Source organism: Rhipicephalus microplus (assembly GCF_043290135.1). NCBI lineage: Eukaryota > Metazoa > Arthropoda > Arachnida > Ixodida > Ixodidae > Rhipicephalus > Rhipicephalus microplus. The sequence goes on along the minus strand of NC_134700.1, from coordinate 187,191,872 downwards.
CGGTTCTCTTGGCGTGCTTGTCGGCTGTTGTTGCGGTGGCCGCTGAGGTGGATCACGTACACGATGAACAATCTCAAGGTTTGGAGATGGTTCATTGGGGCGCGGTTTTCTTCCATGGATGAGCTCATGCCGACGCATTTTTGCAGCAGCTTTACTTTGCGGGCAGCCTGTATATGAGGCAGCGTGATTACCTGCACAGTTTGCACACTTATGCTGAAGAACAGACTTGCACTCTTTATGATGGTGTTCTTCTGAGCAGATCTTACACCGGCGTGTGTTACGGCAACTTTTCGCCATGTGTCCGAATCGCTGGCAGTTATAGCACCGAAGTGCTGGACCAAGATATTCTTCCACTGGGTGACTGGTGAATCCTAAGTAGATTCTTCCTGAAATCGGGTGGTCATCTCGAAAAGTCAGGATCACTGAGTGAAGTGGACGCGTCGTTACTCCTCCATCTTCCTGGCGGTAGTATTTTATTTGCCGTCGCGCCGATATAACCCCTGCATCTCTCAAGTACTCTGAGAGTTGTTCGTCTGAATACTGCAGAGGAACGTGTTTTACTTTCCCAACGTTCCGAGTGTATGACTCTGGGATGAAAGGCTTAACTTCCAGGCCACCTACATTTGAAATCACCAGAAGTCGCTTAGCTGAACTTAAGGTAGCAACGCTGACACTAAAGCTTCCATCTCTGGTCGTTCTGAATAACTGCACTTTTGCTTTAGCAGCGGAAACTACTTCAGCTGACACTCGATTGGGGTTCACTTTCCAGAAGCTAGCATCTTCAGCTGTTGGACGAAAGACGACTGGGATACCTCTGCTCGTTTCTTTTTATAAGTAACCAAAGTAAATGGTTCATCTTCGCCTATGTCTTTTTTTTTTTTTTTTTTTTTATTGGCGCTAGTATGCCCTACGGCATCAGTTAAATAAAAAGGAAAAGTTTTGTTTCCTGTATGAAGGCCAGGAGTTGTCGATGCAGTGGACCGTGCGTCCAGCGCGTCAAGTCAGGTGGTCGGCCGGGGTGGTGGTGAAGGCCGCGTAGGTGGCGAGTGCGAGCCTGGTGAAGGCCCGGGCAGGTTCCCAATAGGTGATCAAGCGTTGCCTCTGTGGCTGGGGCAACGCAGAATGGGCACGTCGTTGGGGGAGGCTGTGCACCAGATGTCCATGTAGCCCGGATTGCAGGAGTCAAGGCGGCGCCCACACGAATCCTCCTGAGCGCAACCTCCTCTCGGCGAGTTAAGCCGCCGGGAAGGTCAGATCCACGCGGAGGAATGAGAGCACGCGTGGAGCGCCGGAGGGTTTCTTTGTGCACAAGCAAGCTGTCCTTCGGGGACAAACGAAGTAGAGGCAGCGGGTGTTGAACAGTCGCTGGATGGCAAGCGGCATCTGCTTCCACTTGAGCCGGTGCAGACCGGCGGGTCCACAGAACGCGGACAGGACAGGCACATGAGTGGATCAGTCGGTGTATATCGGAGGCTATATCGATGGAGCTGGTCACTTTTCGCAGCTCTCGAACTGCCTGCGTGGAGTCCGTATATACAAGCAATTTATCGTGTGACAAAGAATCCATTTTGGATATCATAACTGTTAACCCGTCCCGTATAGCAGTGAGCTCCGCTAATACGGATGGGAACGGTGCGTCTGTTACGTAAGAGCAGATATGTTGGATTTCAGGTTGCGCGGGGCATACGAGACTGGTGTGCAGAACGCAATTATCGGTAGCTGCGTCTACGTATACCGCTAGTGAGTTCTCGGTGGTAGTGACGATGCCCTCCTGCGCCGCTTGTCGGGTGGATTGTCGCAGGCGGGTCAGTGGTCGGTTGTCACTGGCCTGTGCCTTGAGCCATGGTGGAACTTCTGCCACGGGTGCGTCAGGCTGTGGCAGCGTTGAACCATAGTAGTGAGCTAGAGCTGCCGCCGCAGGAACAGCTTGACTCTTTAGGTAGCGAGCGACTCGACGCTGGTGTACAATTTCGTCGATGGTGTTGAGCTGCGCTTCCGCCTGGAGGGTCGTGATAGGTGTCATACGGGGAAGGCATGTAATCGCCCTCATGGAATCTCGGTTGGCGGTTTCGAGCAAGTCCCAGTCTCTCAAAGTCAGTCGTTGAAACTGAGCTTGATAAACGAGCCGAGGTTGTAGGATTGATCGCACCAAGATACGGGCCATTCGAGAACAGGCACCCCCCGTCTTTTGAGAGATGCGACGAATGAGATGGAGGGTATTAGCACTCTTCCGGCGAGCAGAGCGAACCCACGCATTCGCAGAGCCAGATGCGTCCAATTCGACCCCGAGCACACGTATAGTGGATACAGGGGTGAGGGTATGGCCATTTAGGCTCAAACATATCGGCGTCTGCAGGAGGCGACGGCGACCTCGTCTGTTGGTGATAGACATGAATGCAGTCTTCGTGGCAGATAGTGTCAGTCCTATGCGCGCACACCAGTCCGACGCCTTGTCGAGAGCACTCTGGAGTGCCTCCTGCTGGCGTTGAAGGTCTGGATGTAGTGTCCACACAGTCAAATCATCGGCATACAGGAGGAAGAAGGCATCTGGAATGCGTGCTAGTTGCCACGCGAGGGGCAACAGGGCAATATTGAAGAGTATCGGGGCTAGAACCGAGCCCTGCGGTACACCCCGCTTCATTACAAAGTGTCCGGTTCGTTCCTTGCCTACTCTGATGCAGAAGGTACGGTGTGCCAGAAAAGACTCCACAAAGTTGCAGACGCGAGGCGGAAGTTGAAGCCATTGCATTATGTGATTGATCGCAGAGTGGCTGACGTTGTCGTAGGCCTTATGAACGTCCATGGCGAGAAGGGTTCGAATGCTGCTTGATCTTCTTCCCACAAGCACCATGGACGTCAAATGATCTAGGCCATCTTCCGTGCCCAGGTGCGGTCGAAAGCCAATCTGGGCCGGATGGTACCAGGCGTGCTTTTCCAGCCACCAGGAGATGCGCGACGCCAACATGCGTTCAAGAAGCTTGCACAACGTACACGTTAGAGCAATCGGCCGAAGATTAGAGAGGCTGTTCGGGTGCTTTCCCGGCTTAGGTATCGGCACAACTTCGGCATGCTTCCACGATTCAGGCAGCCCTCCGGTCGTCCAGACTGCGTTAAGCGTGTCCAGCAGCCACTGCAGTGCAGGGCCATCCATGTTCTTGAACACTTCATAGGAGATCCCATCTGGTCCTGGTGCCTTGCGTACTTTTGCCTGGTCAATTGCTGCCTGGAGCTCCGCCATCGTGTATGGCGCTTGCATGCCTTCGATGTCCGACGGACTGGGAGTCACGCCAACCTCCGGAGGCAGGTTACACGGACAGTCGAATTGTGGTGGGGCCAGGTTGTAGGCCGGGAAGAAAGCCTTAACTATTTCTGGAGCGAACTGGCTTGGCGTGCATCCAGAAGACAGACACGCACTGGCCGCTGGGTCCGGCGTACGGGTGCCTAGTTCCATACTCCGGAACGTTCGCCATATTGAGGCGGTTGAAGACGATGGACCGAGTGACGCACACCAGTCCATCCACCGTTCGCGGGCGAGACGCTTCTCGCAGCGACGCGCCGCAGCGGTGAGTCTGTTGAGGTTATCACGAAGCTCAGCAGCTGCCGGATCTCGGTTTAAGGCCAGCTCTGCACGACGGCGTGCTGCCCACAGACGCAGAAGATGTAAATTTGGATGTGGTCGGTTCTCCTCTACCCAGCTTGACTGCGTGGCGGCTTGTACAGCTCTGGTTAACACCTGCAATGGATCAGACGATGTATCAGCAATCGAGTCGTTCAGTTCATTGCGGAATAAGTCCCAGTTGGTTGTGTAGCATCGACGTCGGAGGCGGCGCTGGTTATACGCGGCCAAACCAATTTTCAACGGATGGTGATCACTCCCCCAGCAGTCTGGTTCTAGGTCCCACGAAACGTCACACATGCCCAACCACCACGAGAGATCGGGCGCATAAGGTGGAGCACAGGGATGATCCCACCGACGTGTAGAAGTAGCCGGGGCATTCAGAAGGACAAAGTGCGCGTCTGTAAATGTGTCTAGCACGATGTTGCCTCTAGCACTGGAAGAAGGGTAGCCCCACGACTGATGAGGTGCATTGAAGTCTCCCCCAACTAGTACTGGGCACCCAGGATAGGTTTGACGCAGGTGAGCCAGCCACCCCAAACGCAGTCGGGGAGCGCTGCCACTATACGGACGCACGTAAACTGAAACCACAATCACGTCAGTACGCGGAAGTCTAACGAGCACTGCCACCACTTCTTGCCACTGGTTACACCACTGCAGCAGGGGAACCTGCGTTTGAGGATATGTAGTCACAACATACACTGCAGCCTTGCCTGGAGGTCCCAACGCATTGGTGCAGCGTCGATCAGGGATGGTTGGGGAATCATACGCAGTGAATCCAGGGATGCGTGGAAGCGAATTCGTTTCTTGTAGAAGCAGGCACCAAGCGGGGAGCTTCCCCAGCGCAAGGCGATAGCGAAGCTCACCAACTTTATTTGCAAGTCCCCGGCAGTTCCACTGCAGGACACAGTGGTGGCGCGTTGCTTTCAAAGGAGTGGTCATTGCGGTGGAAGGTTGGCGAGCACCACCTTTGAAAGCTCTTGCAGTTGCCGGGCAACAAAGTGGAGGAGCTCTGCCGGAGTCATCTTGACTGGTGCTGACGCGCTTGCGCAGGATAATTCAGGCACAGAAGCAGCGTACGGCACGTCTGTACCGCGCATCGCAGTTGGTCCAGCGGGTCGAGCGAGATGGGTTCTGCGTTGAGCGAGGCGCTTGACTTCCATTTGGAGCTGCTGTATCTGTTGGTCAAGCTTCGCCAGATCGTCTGTACCCGTAACGCTCAATTTAGGTGTATTCGCAGGCTGCTGAACACGTTTTTTGCCCCGCTTGACGGCGTCGCTGTACGTGGGGACTTCATAGCAAGCATTTCCAGGTTCTACCAACGCTGGTGTGTCCTCTTCGGAGGGGGACAACAGTTCAAACCGGTTGCTAGTCGGAATGTCGGCGTCCCTTTCTTCTTGTGTCACCGAACGCTGGCGGCGCTTGCGTTGGCGACGGGCTTTGAGAGCCTTCTGTTTAACTGGACAATCTTTGGACGTTATTTCATGATCGTCCGTTTGGCAGAGCCCACATTTGTACGTGCGCGTCTCGACGGACTCCATGGAGGTGTCTGCGGGTTGGGGACAAGAATCTCGCATGTGACCGGTACGAAAACACCGATAGCAGTGTACCACACCGGGCTTGTACACATGAAATTTCAGGATGCATCCATAGTACGTAATGCGGCTTGGTGGCGTTCGAGGCCCTTGGAGAGTGACAAGGCACGTGCGTCCACGGCCCATATAACGAGCTGTTACAATCTTGTGTGTGGAGCAGGTCAAAGCAGTGATAAGGCCCTCCGGCGATTCCCCTGGGTCAACCCCAGAGACCACATACCGACGCAAGTCCGAGCCGGAACTCAAGTACGCTTGCACCTGTACAGTACAATCAGCTGTGACTGGCAGAGTTTGCAGGTGGGTGAGGCGGTCAACGTCTGCTAGCGAACGCACCCATACGGATACGCTGTTGGTGGGATGGTGAATGGAGAAACCTTGAAACGCGGTGGTGTTGAGGCAGGTGTCGAAGGCTGACTGAAGGAGGCGATTTGACAATTTTGATACATCGAAGCACTCACGAGGTTTTACGACGACTTTGTACTTAGACTCGGTGCCAGGCGAGGCGACAGCTGCCGGGGAGGGGCACTCCCGCTTGCTTGCCGGTGTGGCTGAAGCAGACAAATCATCTATTCCCATTTGTGAGTCAGCCACGCGTTTCGCACTGCGTTTCGGAGCGGATGATGGTTGTGATGGCTGCATCTTAAGCTCCGCTGCAGCCATCGTTACTGGTTCACATGAAGAACACGGGAGCGTTGCCGCTGCCAGATGCAACCGGCGAGACGCCGGAACTGTCCTGGCGAGCGTCCCACGCACAATGTTGAAGTGAACGGCACCAAGGGTGGTTAGTCCAGGTCGTCGATGGTGTCCGGAAGAAGAGTGCTTGGGGGCGACCCCACGGCCTCGTCCAGGGCGTCCGGCAGGTCTGTCCTTAGCCGGTGGGGCCAGAGAGCTGGGCGGCGTTGCGTTGAGCCAGGGCGCTGAGAGTGGGGGAATGCCGGTGGGGCGATGGTCGCGCGAGCCGATGCTTTCAGCCGATATTCACGGAGCCGTCGAAACGCGTCCGCTCTCGTCGGCAGCTCAGCTGCGTCCCTATGTCTTCTTCATCACTTAGATAATAGGTTGACGTTTTATCGTCGAGAGGATTCTCTTCTAAGCGAGGCTTCTTGCTCTCAGCTTCATCGTCTTCCAATGCTGCTGTGCTCGCTGGAGCCATTTCGCGGTTGTGAATTTGCAAACGTGCCGGCTTTATGATGCTTGGACGCACCTGTAAACCCCCAGGCTTTTCATTGTGTCCTGCAGTATCACTCATGTGGTTTAACGCACTTGGACGAGCATAAGGCTCGTGGCGATGGCTACCAACCACCGTAGTGGTCGCGCACTAGCCAAATCTTTGATAACGAAACCTCGTACCTGTAGGGCGCCGAGCCCTCGAAGTCTTCACCCGGCGTCTTGTTGGCACACCGCGAAGAAAAAACGGCGCCACGTTCTTCGTGGTTCCTCGCGACGCTATAGCTGCGTCGCAGCTGTGACGGCGGTGTCTACGGCGAACGCTATGCAGGTGGCTCTTCTTCCGGCGCAGCGAACACAAAAACGGGCATAAAATTGTCAAATGCAAGTCCTCCCACCTGATTTTTCGTCAGGATGGTCGCGACGACTTGTGGCGTCGATTCGTAACGACAAATACGCTGGATATGGTGATTTCCGCCGTGAAACATCCAGAAAACACGGAGCCGACGCAATGAGCGACTGCTCCTGCCGGGCGCCTCACGCGTCTTCACTGTAATTTCAAATTTGGTGTATGTGAAGCTAGCAAATTGGCTGCGAGGGCATCATGAGTGTGGCTTGTAGTCATGTTGTTACATGACACGCATGTCAAGATTATCAAGTTTGAACATGTCATATACATATGTCGTCCGTTCGCGTCACGCAATACTGAATTTGGTACATATGAAGCTAGCCAGACGGCTGCGAGTGTTCACTTTTTTTTCATAAGTGTCATCTCATCTGATCATTTTCAGAAGACGTACAACCCTTTCTGTTGGTTACTAGTGTTATAGTACATACGTTGCATCGAGTTTCTCCTCAATGTTCAAACAACGTCACATACGAGTTCTTGTTTTTCAAGATGCAGTATTTAATTTTACACCACTTCCTTCACGATAACAAGTCTTTATATGCGAGGAATCTAAAAAATTATTTTACCATTTGTTTTCTGAAATCCTTAGTATCAGACTTTTTCTTGTATTGGAAAACAATTTTATGCATGTGATCTCCCAGTGGTTTCCGTCGCAGTTCTTTATGGCACAGCAATGAACTTTTTTATGCCCTATATGTACTAGCACAGTAATGTGCTCCAGACAAAAAGTTCACATGGTAAAGTGTCGTTTTCTTTTTCTTCAGAAACATTCATTCCTAGATGCAAAGCATCTATAATCTAGCGCAATTCGATGTGTGGCGTGACCACCTTTACTTTTGATTCCAGCACCCCCCTCTATCCTTTGCTACGCTCCCTCTCTCTCTTTCTCCTCTAGGAATCTCTCTCAGTGGCGTTCACACCCCCATTGCACATGTGTGTTTTCGTCTGCTCTCTCTTCTCTCCTATGCTCCCCCTCTCTCGCCTCGCATTGCCAACGCAGGCAGCGTATGCTAGTGAGTTTCTTGATTGAAAATACCGACTGGTCGTGCTACACAACCGTTTAGTGGCTATCCCGTATATATAAGCACTCAATCTAGACGTCCAAGGTAGTGCCGTTGGGATATTTCTCTGGTGCGTTGTTGAACCATAAAAATTGGCGGTGTGTGTGTAAACAAAAAGCGGACTATAGGTATCTGTGTCCAATTGAATTCTTTTGTGTCTCATAGCGCATTAGCGGCAATTGGAAATTTCCAGTAGGAAACACCACTTCATCATTGCGTATTTTGCACCTCCCCAGGTTTTGCCTAACGCGCGATGAGCGCGAGCGTCAACGCCGCCGCAAGTGCGAGCGTTAGCTCCCGCTGCTTCGCATCTTCACATAGTTTCCTTTAGCGGGGGATGGTGTTATTTATTTTGATGCATATGCTAAATCGTAAATAGGCTAGAGTAATTGACCATATATTGAATATCACTGTAGCACAACTTCGTAGTCGAAGGCTTCATTACCCTTCTGATGGTCTTGGTCCACGTAGTTACTAACATGCTCAACTTCTCTCCCACTTCATTGTTTCAGTATGAATGGCATATTTGAACTTTTTTGTTTATGACCCCCAAACAGTCTAATTTTGGCTATCAGCCTCACACAATGCAGTAACATATTTTTGCAACGTGCAAAGAAAAGGCAATGGTAGTGCACCATTTTCGCGGACGTGCGTTGATCTGTACAGAAGCTTCTAGTCCTAGCAAAAACAACTTCCGATTCTTATACTTGACTGAGTGCTTGAATGACATGAAATAGTTGTAGAATATGGCTGTTCTTCATGACAGGCAACAAGTTATTACAGAAAAGAGCTGCTTTGTAACAAATCAAACAGACACAAGTAACACACCTACTAAAGTCGAAAAGCTAACGAGGCTGGGTGAACAGACAAACTCACGTGTGTGTGTTCAAAGACTGCACATTGTCACAAGTAAAGAACGAAAGGTTTCGCGGTGCCACTTTTTACAAACAATTAGTATGTTTTTTTGGGGGGCCAGAGGATTAGAGGATTTGGATAGACATAGCAGCCTCTTCAAATTCTACAATGATCCACGCTGCTCACCAACGTTCCTTCAGAAATAATAACGAAAACGATGTTAGCCACAAATGGGTTCGTGAACAGTAAATTGTAGCAATCATATATCCTTATTAAGTAGTCAATGCTACGTAACAGGGCCTCAATGTTGAATAACTGTAAACTGAATACAAGACAGCGCATTTCATTGTTTAGGGTTAGTTTAACGGATGAGTGAAACAGTTCCCGTCGTGTCCTTTAGAGACGAATAAACCTTTTAAAGAAAGTCGCGATCAGAAAAAAGTCTCATTGAAACTACAGGCTCCTACTAAATTTGAAAGCACGAAGCTAAATAAAAAAAATAAAAAAGAACACAGATAAGTTTTATTGTCACATTTCCATATAGCGATTACACATTTTGTGTGATACTAGAAGTACTACTTTGATTTTGCTGTGCTTTATGTTCTATGTGTGGGCCGACTTCAAATGTTCAAACTTCGCGCAACCCTAGTATGCGCATACGAAAAGTTCATGCTGTTGGTCTGCGATAGAGTGTACTTCCAGATGCATGAGTCTGTAACGTCTAATTCTCCACGCTCCTACGGCATGTTATAAGAGTTTACCAGTTTACCAACAAATGAGTGAGAACCACGTCGGCCAATGTTCCTTTTTGAGTTCCTCCGGTGTTGGAAAACCTCGCAAACACCCTGTGTTGAGCCCGTATCAGGGCACATTGGTAAGAAGGTGTACAATTCAGAATACAGATGAGGGTCAAACCGGGTACTTCCTTGTAGTTTTCACAATCCGCGTCTTCTGAGACTCGTTTTTCAATTTTGACGCTTTTTATATGCAGGGGCGTCTTCTGAGATGCACACAGGAAGAAAATAAAGAGTCGGCGTGCAAGCAAACTGTAAACGGTGTAGGAGATATGAAGAGCTGTCGCATTCTTATTCTCTTTCTATGTCACTACTCACGGCAAATAGAAGCATCGTTTTCGTGTACATACACCGGGTTTTTGCCAGCGGCTCTTCACGCGGAAATAAAAAAAGCAGCTGTCTCCGCGAGCATGCTTCTACTTTGACATTTCAGACCAGCAGAGCTTACCAGGTGTAAAGATGTTCCTTTCGTTGCGTACCAGACACTCCGCGCTTTCGGCTCCGCATTCTTGAGATGCGCCAATAGGTGTGTAATTGAAGTTTACAGCTTAATTTTTATTTTATTAGGGCCGTTTTTATATTCCACGGTCGCGTATAGAGGAATAACTAACTACGAGCAAAATCTGAATGTCACTAGACTGGTGCCGCAGATCAGATGACTCGAACACGCCACTCTCTGCGAACCATAGACAACATCTATGAATTATTAGTTTGCTCCGTGTATGAAATTCTAAATAGACCATACGTTCACCAGACAGAAAATGGCTATCATGTGAGCTCTGAACGCCGTTCGGCATTTTACAGTTGTTGATTGATGCGACGGCATCAACATTTCCGAGGCAATTATCAGAGTATCAGTTTTAAAAATATCCGTAGAGTACGAGTAATTCTAAACAAAACTGTTTAGACTTGCAAGGTTGCGTATTCGCTTTTTTCTTGAAATTTATGAGATGTGGACCGAAAATGAAATGTACGTCGCAATGACACTACTTACAGCAGTTGCGAAATGCACTGAATGTCGCGGTGTAGCAGCAGTTTCATATGGTTCGCTTTAGCAGTTGTAAGCGTGTCATCATTTTAAAAGCCGAGAGCGTTCGATCGCTTATCCAAGAACTAAAATAAAAACTTTGACCTCAATAAAAGTGATGCAAAATGTCAAGTGATGACGTCACGACATGAACTTATCCTGACATCACCTATCACCACATTTCGGGACGTCATCGTGACATCGTAAAGGCGAAACTGTGACATCGCATAACGGGACGTCACATGGCTACGTCATGACAAGGAATCACATAATTGTCAGCTATACGCCGATCACGGGGGCACTGTCAAATGTCGAGACTTGCAGAAAGCAGCTCACAATGGCTTTGATACTTCAGGCCGCTTAAAACCTTGTTAAAAGCGGAAAGCTTCTGAAGAAGGTGGTGGTGATAAATTCACCATTTGAGAAGAAAGAGACGATGGCTTCTACTTTCGAGTGTTGAAATGCGCGTGCATAAATAAACCTTGTGAGGTTTTAGGCATATCCTTTTCCGGATGATATTGTTACGGGGATCTCGCACACCGAATCCGCTTCTTCTTCGTCGCTGCGTCTACGACGGCGGAGCCATGCTCACTGCCTCGTAGCAATATTTTTACACGTTCTCAGATAGAAATAATGCGCACATAGAGAGAGTGTATGCATATTCAGAAACCGGCAAGTGGATTGCCTATTGTGCTCATCATTTTTTCCTCTACATTTCAGAGATATGTTACGGGCAATTTCACGGTGGCGTGGTAAATGCGAGCTCCTATTTTACCTTGGAGACTTTTCCTCGGGTTATAACCGAGACCATTATAGCACACACTGCCTTTACTTCGGGTACATAAAGCGTGGCGAGTCATGAAGATGCACTTCAAAAAGAATGAAATTGCCAAATGACTGAGGCGGGGAACTTTAAATCGGACCGCCATTGTCTGTCGCCGACGGCGGGCGCTCCTGTGGACCCAAGGGATGAGTTATAATTATGAAGTGCACATAAAAAACGTGTGTGCCCTTTTGGGAAGCATTGGCGCTTTAGTACGTCTTCCTCTTTCTGCCCATGTCATCGACCTGAAACGTTTTCTTCTATTTCACAATCAACTGTTGCGTATCTATTGCGCTTTATCATGTATTGTAGTCCTTGCAGATGTACTCTCTGCTCGTCATTCTGTGACTTTTTAAGATTTTGAGGAAAAGGTGTACCGCGTGTCTGTTGCGGAAAAACTGTAGAAGTGGGTATGATGGGCGCAATTCTGTCGCATTGTTAGAGTAGCCATTTTTCTGATCTTCTTTTTAACACGTAAGTGTTTTTATGCCCACCTTCACAAAAACTTCACTGCTATATGTCCATCACGGAAATACATTTAGTTGCATTGTTGCAATGAGATACTTAAGCGGACAGGGGTACACTTTCTCGAGTTCATTTATAAAGCTAAAAACGCTGCCTTTCGCGTTCTGTGTGGTACAGGGAACGCAGGTGTGGGCGTGTATATGGCCTCTTCGCTGAAAGCGAACATCTTGCAAGCCGTTTCTCTCTTCTAATGATGACGCTTTCCATGATTGCATATTAGAAAAATCAATTTTATGCTTCTTCATTCCATCCTTGTACATTGTTTGCCATACGCCAAGTCCATACGCCAAATTCTACAGATACAACAACAGTCTTATCATGATCATTGACGTTGGGTGCTGGGATGGAGTTGTGCCACCGGAATGAATGTCGGTTCCTCCATATTCAATGCTGCTTTAGCCACCAAAACACCAACAGACATTCTGCTAGCTCTCGATTGGCAACGTACAATCAACACGAAAGTACATTATCAAAGACACATTTCACATTAGCGTTATGTTGATTTTTATGACGTATGGACCAGCCAAGTTCTAAATGCAGAGCACTATAGCGAAGCAGGTGGTTTTTATGCTGTTTTACGCTATCCTCATCACATAGCATAATGCTGGGAAAGCCGCTTATAGCACACCCACTTGTAGCATATTGAATTAGTGCTCAGATCAAAAGTAAGTCTGCTTTATTTTGTTCTCCAAGTGTCTTGATGATGATATAAAGTACGGACATTATTGCTATGGCTAGAAAAACACGACAACGCAAGTCACGTATGAATTTTTAGAGGAATTAAGCAAAAAATATCAAGAAGAAGTAAAATAGGAAGAAACGAGAATAAAAAATTGGCAGCATATCCACGGAGTGAATGGTGGAGAGTGGGGCGAAGCATTTGTCCGTCCATTCATTCTTGCTTCCGTCTGTCTGTGTGACCGTCCGTGCGTCCATCCCCCAGTCCATGCGTTCGTCTGTTCGTGCGTTCGTTCCTGCATTCGTCCATGCATCCGCCCCTGCGTCCGTTCATGCGTCCATCCATGCATCTGTCTGTGTGTCCGTTTGTTCATCTATTCAACACTTCAAGTACCACCATCTCGCATCTTTTCATCCTATATTCTCCATATAGAAGCACCACCATCCAGCGGAAATTCCGAGGACTAAAACGAGAGGTGGCGCACGCACACTTTCTTATGGCTTGCACATCGGGTCTATTTCCCACCTTCAACCACTTAGAGTTCATGGTATATACTAGTTCACTGTATTCATGGCACTGCGGCCCAACGCTCGCTAAACCTTTCTAAAACCAAGGGTTACGCCCAGCGAATATAACGTAGCCACTTTTTCCTGTCAGATAGGGCTCAATGTGCATGCCAATGGCTGCCGATGGGGAACGAGAGACAGGAGCATTCGGCTTTTAGTTAACGCGCACGCTGCGAACTTTTTATTGTTCAACAAAGAACAGGAGAAGTCTCCCACCGGCACCACCTTGCAGGTCAAAATGTAACACTTGTTACACACTACGACTACGACTTAGAGGGACGAACAGGTGCCGCATTAAGGAGCTTCGCCCCTAAAACACACAAAGAACTTGAAAACAGAAGAAGAAAGGTGGGAGAATGTAGGTAAAGAATTAACGGCATCTCAAATGGAGCCCTGATGGGATGCCAAGCAGCAGCGTTGTGCACGGACGCGATGAGCGTTATAGACTGGCTGGCGCTTCGTGAGTGTTGGTGGTCTTCCACTGCCGACGCTTGCGTTCAGCTTCCCTGTCTCCCGCCTCGTCGGCGTTCCAGGCGCGATGTCGCCAATCGCGTACGCGATCGTCTCTGCTAACTTTCCCAACGCTGGCGACGGCCTCGGTTTTGCGAAATCACTTCGGCGCATGTTTCAGAGGGTGAAGGAGCTTCTATTTTCGGCGTTCTCTTCATCGCACAAAACATTAGGGGACCCTTAAGCTTCGCTTTTAAGAGTTCAACGCGACAGTGAAATTCGGTCCCTAGTGCGCCCAGATAACATATAAACACACACACACGCGCGCGCGAATGGTACATACAGGTTTTTCATCTAAAGCAAGAGTCGCATGGCCTCAACTTACACGCCACGCGCTTGTAATCTTGGAAGCCAATAAGAGTCTCACGATGCCTCACAGCTGGGAGCATATTATCTAGCATTTGTTCTTTGCTTGATCAACGCCTCTAGAAAGGCATGATATATTTTCTGCCAGATGCACATACTCGTCCATTTTAGAGCTGTTTGAAAGTTCTTGTGTGTTTTTAGTGGCGATGGCTGCACTATTGCAGTCACTTTCGACGTAGTTTGTTGGCCTCCCAAATGCGCCTACAAATCGTTGAATGGGCTTGTTTTCGTCGTGACATCTGTCTAACAAAATGCGTTATGGAGACTAATTAGGAAACATGCTATTTATCGAGTGTTTTTCCGGAAGGAGCTGCGAGTAACATCGTGGCTTTGTGGTAGAACACCTGCTTGGCACGCGAACGGCCTGGGTTCAATCCTCAATGGAACCGAATATTTCATCCTTCATTTTATTTGCTTCTTTCTCGATTTTTCGCTCACAACCAACGGTATACGACGCCGACGGCAGACTTCCTGCGACACGAGCTCTCTAATGCTATCACGTTAAAAGAAACTGGAAAAAATGTACACTCTATGTGCGCTTGAACGTTGCGAGTGGTGGCGAGGCTGAAGCGAGGGAGAGGTAACACGTGGCGAGCACGCGGCAGGCGAGAGAGTGACGCTACAGTGCACTACAAGGGAAAGCGTGACGTACTTAGCACCACCCCAACACTTTCGGCAAAGGGAGCATGGTGCAGCGCGCTGGCATGGAGACACGTACGGACAGCGTTACACAGGCTGCTTCGCTTCTAAATACTGAGAAGAAACACAAGGGGTAGCTCTGCTCGGCACTTATAGGATTGGCGCCACTCTAAAGATGTAGATGTAGATCCTAAAGTTGTAGCTCCCACCCACTATGGAGGATCGGCCAAATATGGCGACCCCATTCTCAGTTATATTTTCTTTTCTTTGAATCTGCTGCATTCTCGCTAGAAACGAACAGCTGAATTGATTGGCTACGGCCAATGAATTCAGCTGTTTGTTTATCTTGCATGTATTCCCTGTCCAGAGACGAACAACACTCCTGATACGGCTGCTCTCAATAACTGCTGATGCAAGCATTCATGTTTTGTGCACGAGAGCGACAGTGATTGCTGTGTTTACAGTTACAGTAGTCGCTCAAATATCCACGATAATCTGATAATAGAAAATACCGAATTGATTTATGTTATTGCTTCAGTGACTTCTGAAAATTCTATTTTAGGAAAAGTTTAGATATAAATCACCTAAAAACAAACCAAAAGAATCAGTGAAGCCTGCACTAAAGCGTGCAAGCCTTACAGCAACAAAACTGGATGATTCTGAGGAGCTATCTCGCTGCTTCTAATTGTTTCTACGTCTTACGCCTAGAGATGCAGGTTGTCTGTGGGTTGCTTCTGGTTCATCGCTAAGCATTAGCTAAATGATATTAGATGATAGGTTGTTTCTGTGTTAATTATTAGTGCCAACAGATACAAAATTCACAACATACAATAAGCAGACACACAAGGGGTAGTAGCTCGTCGTTGGTGTAAGCTTCACGGTTTTCTCACACCGGTCCTTGCCTTTAGCTACTAGTGTACTCTCGTAGTGTGTACTCGGTTTCTCATCAGTTCGATGTCACTGCCTCGCCGTCACTTGTCAGCCTTACCTTTGCCATCAGCCTTTCTTAGTGTAACTTTTTAGTAATGGGAGTTACCACATTTATTTGAGACATAAAGCGGTTTATGACAATTCTCTCATAGGCGGAAGTGTCTCTGTAGCTGAGTGTCTACCACTAAGCTCCAGCTGTTTCTGTTTTCGCATTTCTGCGGGGAACATACAGATCCTTGCTTGTCGGAAATGAACGTGGACTCTCCTGCACACCCACCCGGTCTGCCGGCGTCAGTGTCGGCAGCCTTGAGGAAGCAGAACAGCGTTTCCAGTGACAGCGAGGTAACCATAGTTGACACCACCGAGAGTGCTGACAGTTCCGATGACGAATACCAGACCTTAATGAGTCAAAAAGCGAAGCGGAGGATCCTCAAGGCCTCCATGGATGCATCTGCGAAGACCACGAAAAGCTCACCAAAGTACACCGTCTTCTGCTTGCCCACGCAGCCTTGATTGATTCATATGTGGCGTTCAACGTCCCAAAACGACGATATGATAATGAGAGACGCCGTAGTGGAGGGCTTCGGAAATTTCGACCACCAGGGGTTCTTTAACGTGCACCCAAATCTGAGCACACGGGCCTACAACATTTCCGCCTCCATCGGAAATGCAGCCGCCACAGCCGGGATTTGATCCCGCTACCTGCAGCCCACGCAGCCTTCGATCAACATAAGACTGCTGAACAGGCAAGTGGTATCTTCAGAGCTCGAGGCACTGATACCGAGCAGTATCGAAGGCATCAAAGAGAATGCCCAGAATATTGTTGTCACGGTGGACGTCGCTCAAGCGTCTTCATTAGATTCTCTGAGCAAGGTCACCTTTCTCGGTGGCATGAACGTTCGGAGGATCGTTTCGCTAGGGAGACGAGAAACTACTGGCGTCATATATGACATAGATGGGACCATCCCGAACGAAGGTCTCCCAGTTTTCATTAAGACTGCCAAATTTTTACCCGAAGTCTTTCAGGTATGCCACCTAAGAAAGTCCCGATGCGTGAAGATTGTCTTCAAGAGTGATTACCTGCCATCACATGCAGCGGTGGGTCATTTCCGATATGCTGTGCAGCCTTTCCTATTAGAAAAAAACGAATGGTGGGCATGGTGGAAACCACCACCCACCATTACAGTGGATTAATGTAGTGGGTGAATGGTGGGAAACGCCCACCATGGCGCATGGTGGGTATGGTGGGTGCTGCAGTGCCGGCCACACTTGAGCGCGAAATGACGTCAGAATCACCGTGACGAGTTGCCACAAAAAATAAAAAAGAATTCTATAAGAACGGTATAAAAAACACCTGTCCCGTAAAAAAAAAACAAGGCGCCACGGAGGATCGAACGTGCAACCTGCGGATTTGCATTCGAAGACGCTAACCACTGCTTTTTTTTTCTTTATTGCATTCTTGACTACAGGTCAAGCTAATATGACAATCACTATCACACGTGTTTCATGCGTGACAACGCGTCAAAGAAAGATATTACATCTTCATTACAGTCGGTAGTCTTACAAACATCTCGCACTTTTATAGCAGCTTCCACGAAACACTGATTAACGGATAGAACTCTCACATCAAAGTGTCTGTACAATAGCATACTACGCCAAACCGAATGAAGACCAAGTACAAATATAACATCCAAATTTTGCACAGAACTATGACAAGGCAAAAAACGAATTCCATATGAAGTAAGAGGTAAATCTTTTTTTAAAGTTCTCTGTAAATTGTCCCAAAAGAAAATAGCGTTCTTACAATCAATAAACACATGTTCAATGGTCTCAGGTTTGTTGCACAGGAGACAGCTGCTTCCCCATGGTACATACATCCCTCTCTCTTCAAGCCACGTTTTTACTGGCAAGGTTCCCGTATGAAGTTTAAAAAAGAAGGTTTTCACATTGGGTGGTATACACATGTTTTTCGCTCGCTTTAGTACGTCATGACCATATAATTTTCCATACCTTGAACGGTACAGGGGCACAGGAAAAACATTCTGTATTAGGTCTTTCATGAGGCGCTTTCTTTTCACATTAATTAGGTAATCTATCGAAAACCTCGCCCTTAAAAAACTATATAAGAACACAACTTCGCGCAAGAACGGTGACAAGGTGCGTCGTTCTCGCCTGTCTGAAGATACAAAGAAGTCAGGCATGTGGTGTAATAGCGTTGTTTGAAATAAAGAACGTAAAAAAGAGTCTCTCTGGTCTCTAATGAGCCGGAAACGTGATATTACTTGGTTAAGAAACAGATGGCACAGAGACAGCCCTCCTTGCTTAACTCGCCGAAACAAGGTCGTTCTAGATGTTCTCTCCCACGTAGAGCTCCAGATGAACGTGGCGAATATGGCGACAGACGCCATATTTAATTGTGAATGTGATGACTACTGAACTCCGTTTCATACATCAGGTGCAACGCTGTAAAGGCTAGGCAAGTACTCCGTAAAGAAAACACGAGATGTTGCTCCGCGCGGTTTCGTAGCCGAGATACTCCGCGTTCGGCTTCGGTGGGAGACGGACGTGTGATGGCTCGCTCCGTGCGAGGTGCTTCGGCGGCCGCTGCTGGCCGCGGTGTTAGGTTCCCTTCTGCACCATCGGATTACCGGTTTTTGTTGCCTACATTGCCGTCGGGTGACAGTATGGAAGAGTGTGTGTTTCTGCACGGGGATTTGGAAAAAAGACCATACCGATTGGAAGACTTTCGGGCCCCGTTGGAAGAAGTGGGACTCATCAAGGCGATCACTGGCAATGGAGCCTTCCAGATGAATCACATCTGGCTGGCGAAGATGCGAAGCAAGGATGACAAAGAAGCATTACTCAAAACAGGTGGACTCCGAGTCAAGGGTGGCTTCTGTGCTATCATCGACCCTATCCAACATGATGTAACCGTGAAAATCCACTGGGTTGACTTTGCGGTCTCGAATGAGAGCATTCGACAAGCGTTAGGTGAGTTTGGTGAAGTTCTGGAGGTTTCCAACAATAACTGGACCGTCGCGGGCTTTGAACACGCGATATCGACGACGAGGATGGTGCGACTGAAACTGAAGGTAGGCGTGGTGCTAGAAGACTTGCCGCACCTTTTTAAGATTGGAGGGGGCACCGTCCTTCTTGTGGCCCCTGGTCGGGCACCGCTTTGCCTAAGGTGTCACATGCAAGGACATATACGACGAGACTGCCAGACTCCCCGCTGTGGTGTATGCCGAGCGTTTGGTCATGAAAGTCAAGATTGCGTCAGGAGTTATGCCAGAGTTACGAAGACCATGCTGCCAACAGACGACGCCCAAGATAATCTAATGGACGCCGAAGAGGCTGAGAAGTTGGCCCCTGGCAGCAACGCCGTGGGACCCGACGCCGCGGTTCAGGCAACTGGAGAAGAGACAGCCGACGCGACAACGCAAGATGGCAAAGACTTAACGAAAGAATCCGAGGAGTTGGCCGCAACAGGCGGCCAGTAGGACATTCAAGAATCGATGGAGGAAGATATGGGTAACAGTGGCGAGATCGCTACGCCAGAAGCCGGCACAAAGTCTCCGGAAGCGACCACGGGACGCGGCAAGCGTTACCGAGTGGAGAGCACGGAACGCAACCTGAAACGCCCGGAGCGTCTGTGGCATCGCGTCACGGGCGCTAAGAGTAAAAAATATGCCCTCGAAACCTGGTCGGCGTCATCGTCGCCGGTTCGGGGACAGGATCGAGACGCGTAAGATTCCGGTTTTCCCACTGCACGGTATACGAGACACAGTAAGCGCAGCATTGTAGTTTTCATCTTTGTCATCAACATGGCTAGCATGACTGCGCCTTTACGCATTGGTACGCTGAATGTACGTGGTCTAGGAACGCGTCGCAAACAGTACCAGTTGAAACGCTTGCTGCAAGAAAAAGACCTTGACTTGCTCGCGGTCCAGGAGACTTAAGTTAGTACTGAGGACGTGACGGATAACTTGGTAGCAGAATTTTCATTGCGGTACAATAAGTGTGTGAGCTATGCAGTGGGAGCATCAGCCGGATGTATTATTTTTGTCAAGAACTCTCTTGGTATTGTAGTGGCAGAGGTCAAAAGTTGCCTACACGGGCGTTTTGTTTTGTGTGACTTTTGTTACGGGAACACGAAATTTAGAGTTATGTGTGTATACGCACCTACAAATTCGAGACACAGATGTTTGTTTTTTCAGGAAAGGCAAGCGTACTTTGAATGTAAGAAATGTGTGATTCTGTTGGGTGTCTTCAAGACGCTAACCACTGCGCCACACCAACATGACGTTGATTGCGTGTTAAATACTTAGTTGCCATACAAACTTAAGGTTCAACTTGGTTATGTTTGTCGTGTACACAACATAGACAAGATCTACACCTGCTACTAAATATTGAACATTTATTAAACACAAGCAACTGCGGCCTGTAACGATTGCCACTATGTTAATGACACTAGTGCTATTTTTTGCAATTCACAACTTCAAGAAAAAAAAACTAAGTGGACTGGGGAGCAGCGACAGTTTACCGGCGGGGTCTGCCAAGTTTAATATCCGTTTCGCGGTCGTTCTAAATGGCGACATCTGTTCACGCTTTATGACGCTTCTAGGCTCATTTCATAGATACGCCCGCCTAACTTATTTGATTGAGTATTGGGATGCTTTTCGCGCAATGTAGAGGGCGGTCGCGCCAGCGCAATGCTGTAGCTCTTTCGCTAAAGCAACAACTACATAACGGCTTGGCCAAAACGAATGCAGTGTGCCGGAAACATTACGCTATCATATTGGTTCACCAAGCACACGAATTGCCACGTCTGAGTTCTCGTACAAAAGCTAGAGAAGTGCCGGCGAGTATGACCGGCGGCTGTCGGTGAGAAGACACTTAATTACGTTCTCTGGGAGTGCTTTAATCGCGTCGCATCGATGTTTGTTGCTTCTTGAGCGGACACCATACACAATGAAAAATGCTTCATTTAGGTTAATTGATGCCATATGGCTACGCTGTATTCTCATACTTAATCGTCGTAATCATGTATTCTAAAACCTGGAAGCACGGATAACACAATTGTACGGGCTCGGTCAGTAGGCCTAACCTTTGGTGGAAATCACGGTGGTAGAACATGTAGTGTACAGATCCCAGCTTTGTACACTATATAAATTGCACGCCATTATAAGCCCACCCATCATCTGCTTACTGCTTCCCAGCATTATCGCGATGGTGGGCAGAGCTTCTCAGCTTGGTACACCATGTGGCCCACCATAACAAGCAGCACCCATCATCTGCTTAGTGCTTCCCAGCATTATCGCAAGGGTGGAAAGAGTTTCTCAACTTGGTACACCATGTAGCCCACCATAATAAGCACCACCCACCATATGCTTAGGGCTTCCCAGCATTATCGCAATGGTGGGCCGAGTGTCCCATTATTGCCCACTATCTAGCCTCTGCTTTCCACCATCATTTCCACTTTACCCATCATCTGTACACCATACCACCCAGTATGTCCCAGCATAACCACCATATTTTCCACTACGTCCCACCATAGCCATCATAATTTCTACCATGCCCACTATTATTTCCACTACTCCCACCATGTTTTTCGGTATCCACCATGAAAATTTTTCCGATAGGGAATTTTGTTCCTAAGCCGTTTAAGTGCCAAAAATTTCAGAAATTTGGTCAGGTAAGCACTGTCTGTGGACATTCTACAACATGTTCCCGTTGCGGTGTGACACATTAGGCCGAACAATGGAAGGCTACATTTTACAACTAACTAAATCACCAATGACCCCATGACGCCTCACTTATTGATTAGATCATTTTTCATGCACACTGCAGAAGGCCGCACCATCGACCATTACACCTTTTGTGGCGTTCCACAGAGTGGGGTTCTCAGTCCTACTTTCTTTAACTTCATGATTATTAAACTTGCCCGAGTGCTGCCTCGATCAGTCAACCTTTCTGTGTACGCCGATGACATCTGCATCGTGACTTTGGCAGTGACGTGACCCCAGGTACGGGACGGCTCCAAAAAGCAGTGATAACAACGTTGAAGTACCTCCGTGCTCGAGGGCTAAGGATTTCCCCCCGAGAAATGCTCCTCAGTTCCTTTCACTTGCAAGGGGATGTTCTGGTATCCTGTTTCCATCGAGAGTATCAGAATTTGGTATACGAGACGTCATCCAATCCTGGGCATTATTATTGACAGAAATTTTTCATGGAGTGCTCACATCGCGCACTTGAAGTAGGGGCTCAGCTCTATCGCCCATCAAATGAAATTTCTCGCTGGTTAAACTTGGGGAACATCCGTGTCGGCCATGCTTGAACTGTACAGAGCGCTCTTCTTGTGCTATTTTCGGTATAGCACACCCGTGCTTTCAAATGTTGGAAAAACAATCCGGCTCCTGCAAAGCATTCAAGGCCAAGTTTTTCGCACATGCTTGGAATTGCCTAGGTGTGCTAAATAACATGGTCACAACTATTGCCATTGCCAAAGACCACCCGATTACGACCTATATAACTCTCGACACACTCCGGGCGCACATTCGCCATATATCCAGACTGGCTAATCACCATCTTGCTAGCCTGCCACTGGAAAGACCAAAGGCAGAGTTTTCTAGAGTGGTGGCGGCTAACTAGCATTTCAAGTCCTGGAGATTCTTACCCGAAATTTTCACCCGCAACCATACCGCTTTGCCCGGAGTGGTGCCTGAAAAGATACCCTTTACACCTTGAAGTCCTGAGGATAACGAAGAAGGCTAGCCTGTAATCTGCAGCCCTCAAGCAGATGCCATTGAACCTTTTCCATATATCGTAATAAAACTGAACTCATATCTATACGGACGGTTCAGTCTCGGGAAGTTCGAAGGGCGCTTTTGTGATTCCGTCTTGGTCAATCGCCGTCAATTTTTAAGACGTCACCCGTCACAACATCTACGGGCTCCAAGCTCGCTGCCCTTATAGCCACACTTAGGTTTGTTATGCGAGAATCCCCTGCTAAATAGGCTAACTTCTGCGACTCCAAGGCAGCCCTTCAATGTATGCGAAGTCTACGACGCGGGAACTACCATCAGATGGTATCTCAAATTATTGAAATCCATCATCGCGCCACTAACAAAGGATATGACATAATCTTTCAATGGGGTCCTGGTCACTGTGGAACTTGTAGTAACCACCTCGCCAACAACGCGGCCCGTTGTGC
Organism: Rhipicephalus microplus; assembly: GCF_043290135.1. Lineage (NCBI taxonomy): Eukaryota > Metazoa > Arthropoda > Arachnida > Ixodida > Ixodidae > Rhipicephalus > Rhipicephalus microplus. The sequence goes on along the minus strand of NC_134700.1, from coordinate 187,169,097 downwards.
CCACGATGGAGCACCCACACTGCTCATACCCCTGTCAAGGGTTGATGCCGCAAAAGAACTTTGCCGCATCGCGCATTATACCACACATATGCATTCGAATCTTACACTAAACTCCACTCGACGCCCACAGAACCTCACTTCATTACTTGATTTACAGCTGGTAATCAAAGACTTTCCAACGGGACGCTACAATGCTGTATCGGCTATGGGTCAGCGTTGCTTTCACCAATTCATTAATTTAGTGCATTGGTATGGCTAACTCCCCCAACTGTGATAACTGCCATTGAGTAGAAAATCTCGACCATCTCCTGTGGCATTGCCCAGAATTTGAAGAAGATCGCAAGACTCTCCATGTTTCCTTAGGAAGGCTGGATGATCAACCCTTTACTCTGGAGAAGATCTTGGGAGCGTGGCCTTCACGTATTTTAGCCCAGAAAGCCACACGGGCCCTTCTACAATTCTTGAGGGCAATGTCACTGTGCGACTGCCTGTGAAACCTGAACTGTGTGTGTGGTGTGCGTGTTATGTGCAATGTGTATCTCCTCCTTTGTCTCACTCTCGCTTTTTTCATCCTCATTTCCATCTCCTCCGTGTAGAATAGCAAACTAAACTTAGTCTAGTTAACCTCCCTACCTTTCTCATATTTTTTTCTTCTCCCTCTCCCTCTCTTTGTCTCTCTCTCTCTCCCATAGGCCACATAAATATACATAGCCATTTGTTCGGTCAAGCATTACGTTCTTCATTTTAGCGAACCCATGGCCAGTACTGGGCTTTGCCGAGTATCTCTGGCACTTAAACGTTTATAACGATAATACTTTTTGTGATAGGCCACACAGTCATATACACCCGAGAAACCACACTTATTACGCCTGTTCTAAACAGCTTCACCGGTAAAATTAAGACAGCCTCACACTAGTGATGCCTATTGTGAAGGATAGCTGCTTCTGGAGCAGACCACTCTTTTTCCTAAATGTTGTTTTTTTATTTTTTAAGGAGCAGTGAAACCAACTTTACGCATGTTGCATCTTGGGGTCAATGTGTATTTTTAGATCTCCTAGTAATGGTTTAGTAGTAATCACGCACAAAAGGACAAATTATTACATGTAATCTCAAATAGTACGACCAGTATTGAAACCAAATTAAAACGGGTGCCAATCCCGCCAATCTTTAGCGCTACCAAGTGGTCACCTCCCACGGTCCCTGCCCAACTTATCCCGTGGCCACATGAAATGCTGACGTGAGTCTCAGTTGACCATTCGTGTGCATTGTCATCTCCACCGTTATCAGCTTCCACAAGCGACGATAAAACCACTGGAAAACATAGTATCGTGGCCGTTCATGGCGTGGATAATCGTATTCTGTTGAATTTCCGTCTGATCAGTGATTCGGAAATCAACGACGGACCGAGCAGCGAAGAGGCAGCTCGAGACGTACGCTCAGGCCACGCTGGATGGTAATACATATGAACGCTGCGTGCGTGTTACTTGTACGCGTTGACCATAGCTTCAAATATTCACATACAAGCTTACAACTTCACGACAAATCACCCAAAGCGGTACAATTCAAACGCAGGACACACACGAATGGCGGTGACACCACTACTAGTCAGCCAGGGCTCACAACTACGAGACATGAGGACATCATGATGACAACACTGAAATTCTCGACGTCATAGCTGACCACTCATCACCATTCGGCGCCTGAGGCGTGGCCTAACACCTCGATGAACACGTCAAAATACCGTCGATGCCTCGTGGCCAGCATGATGCCGATGAGCTCATGGAAGCTCTTTGAACTCGAAATGGAAAAAATTATGTACCATCTCTCTGAAAACTGATGGGATGCAAAGCAGCAGCGGAGCCCACGGCGTTGACACAGTTGAAACGGACGTCGACGCGAGTGCTGGAAGAATGGTTAGAAGTAAAACTTGGCTTGGCGTTTACTCGAGTAAACGTTGGTTTGAAACGCAACGACACGGGAGGCGGATAGCATTTCGTGCAAGTTACATCACAGATAAACAACCCGAACGATTTTCCACTCGACGTGCGGTCGAGCGTTGCGGATGGATGAGAGGGGGAAGAGAGACAGAAGTGTGTTGCGAGCGGGAGTATTAGCTGGCATGTGCAGGTGCTGCGGCGAGCGCACTGCGGGTGAGAGAGAAAGTGACGTCGGCATGCACCTGCGAGGAAAGCATGCGAGGAGAACGCGGCGCGAATGCGCAGCTGTGACGTGACCCACTTGGCAGCGCTCAAACACCTACTGCGGGGAAATGCGTTGCCACGCGTTCATACGTACGCACATGCGTACGGCCTTACATGTGGGAGTCAAACAGTGGCTTAGCGTTTAGTAACTCCTACGTAACGAAGGCGATTTATACTTCGCTGAAAAAACTTATGCATACCAAGAAATCAAATGAGCTCTGAATCTCGGGTTTGAAATTTAGGGCCACTGCTTCTTTAAAGAGGCCCTCTAAAGCTTGAAAACATCTGTGCTGACTGCATATCTCGTTGTGGCACTCACCAGAACTACTGCGAGTGAAAATTACGCCGCAAGGTTGCCGCGATATGATTGGATGAATGCAACGTTAAATGTGATTACGGCATTGCATCAAAATAGAAAATACTATTGGATTCATTTTTATTAGCATGTTTTTTTACTCAAAGGCACAGATAATAAAGCTCTCCGACTTTTCCAGCTTGAACGCTGCAAAGCTCATCAAAGAATGCGCCGAACACCATGTGCTGGAGGAAACGTGGCAGAGACGCTCCGAGTGCCGTTATTTGAAGAAACGAAAAGAAAAAAATGTAAGGGCGTTGATATATATATATATATATATATATATATATATAATATATATATATATATATATATATATATATATATATATATATATATATATATATATATATATATATATATATATATATATATATATATATATATATATATATATATATATATATATATACTTCATTGCAAAAAAAGATAAGTAAGGCTACAAAACAGCACAGAAGCGTTAGCGAGCCGGCTCGTTTCACACGTGTCGTTCCCTCTTCAAGTACCGCATTGTTTGTTACCATCGCAACGGCGTACTTAATACGCTGGACGTAACGAGAAATATGTCCTGCGAGCTTCCTGTACGCTAGGGCTTTCAGTTTATTTCATTGGGCAGCCTTCTGACATCAGAGGGCGAGGGAAAAACGGTAAGGTGAGCGCGCGAAAATTGAGTTGAGAGTATATAAAGCATTCATTTCACTGTATTTTAGTATCTCTACGCTGAATAGCTCTGCACTGCGTGGCCCTATCGCTCCCGTTCTTGCGGCCCTTATCTCTTAAGCCGTCAGTGTACGCAACCAGCTATAAAAAAAATTGGCCCGAATCTACATGTTATACTGTAAATGTCGTCGAAAGACGATAGTCTTGCGTCTGATAGAGCGAACAAAACGTTTATTTAATGTTCCGCGCAAGCAAATCGGTTAATGGTATTCTGCAGGCGCTGCCTCAGAGTGCCTCGAGCATGTGGTGGAGACGAATGAGCGCACCTAGGCACGTTAGACACGAGTGCCATCTGGCAGTTATCTTCGAAAACGAAGGCGTGGAGCCCGCGGATAAACATGCGCGCCAGTCTCGGAGGTGATAAGGTGTAGAACGCAAAGCGACGGTCAGGTACCACCACCGTGACGTCGTAGCAAAGCGTTGGAAACACCGTTTTCAGCATCACGTTGCCCTGTCAGCGCAACGCGATTAAACACGTCATTCCTTAGAGTTAATTGTGTGTACCTTTTCTAGTATAAAGGCAGACATGGAAAACATTGAAGCGTTGTTGTGGCGCCTCAGATATGCGCAATAATTGCTTTTTAATTGACAATCGCACAACTATAAACTCTAAATCTTGAGCAATATTGGAGGGCGCTGCGGATGGGGTTGGCTGTTTGATGCCAATTGAGGTATCGTTAGAGAAGACAAACAGACAAATGTACAGACAGACAGACCAAAATTTTTTCGTCGAAGGTTCCCAAGAAAGACTATCGTTTTAATGTGTGAAACTATGAAGTCAAGAGAAGTACGTGTTAGAGGGCCCCTTTAACGCGGCCTTGAAAGTAGAGAACACCATGAATTCATTGTAGTTTATGTTGTTGTCACTCCTCCCGAACTCTTGTTGGAGCACGCCACGTGGGTTCATTGCCATGCCTCGCGGGAGCACGTGCATTGATCGCGGGCCTTCAGAATCTCCTTTCAAGCCGCCATCACC